>NC_142183.1:23843611-24146111 GCF_026936395.1 Plectropomus leopardus | reverse complement strand
TTGGAGGTGCCTGCAAAGTGTCAGCACACAATATAATTCGGCGTCTGCCCATGAACTGTTGTTTTTAATGTTGTCCTCCATAGCGCTCTGCTAATAGCATCGTGGATTCTGTTCAGCATTTACATCACTCTGGATTTGACATTGTTATTGTGTGTTGCACTGAGTGATGCAAAAAAAACCACTTTCAAATCCAATTTGAGCAGCCAGACTGAGATAAATGGGATCGTATTTCATGGGGATGCCCCTTGAAAGTCGGAGGTTCAAATCATCAGTTGGAGACCCTTAATCGACTGAGATTTCTTCAAGTTGAGCAGTCGTTTTTTTGTGGTATAGTCGTGTACTTCTGGAGATGTTTTGGTAGCTAGATTTTGCTTCAGATTGAGTGCTCCGGACTGTCACGCTACTCTTTGCAGCTGTAGACAACTGCAGCAGCATAGTAGGAGAAAAGGTGAAGAAGAAGTGGATTTACAGCTCACAGCAAATTAATAGGATACAGTCTTTGGCTTCTGTTGATATCGAGTGTGAGCAAAAACATGTTGCACATTTGTGATCCACAGTCAGTGCCGTAAGCTTTTTTACTCAGTATGTGAATGCCTCTGTCACACTGAATGTCCCGCAGAGCCCATTCAACTTTAAAACTTTGTATGGAAAACAAAACTAATCCTTTGATATTCATATTGAACAGCAAAATCTGCTTCGACTGGCATAATTCTGAGTCAGGTACAACTCTAGTATTTCAAACCAACTCCAAATGTGGTTTGGATCTCAGTTTGCAAAAATAACATCTCGTGTTTTTTTTTTCTGTCCAGACTTTCTAAAACCAATCTGGAAATGAAAAAAAAAAAACTAAAACATATTTGGTCAGGCAGTCTGAACAAGTCCTTTGTCAGACAGGACAAGGGTCCTCCACAGCCACAGAAGATATTCACAACTCTCCGCACAGATTTGTGAAGCACTAACCACAATTAGTGAATTGGAAATTGGTGGTGTCCCTTTAATACAGCTGATTTGAAATGGTAGACATCCTGTGGTGGCTGATATTTTAAAGTGTACGTGGTTGTCAGGACAACAAGTGTGAAAGGACATAGCTCTGTTCTTGACCATGTAGAAGGACAATCCTATGTACTCTGACATAATCACTATTCACCAGCTCAGAGTGAAACAGTGGACCTTCAGCATATTTGCCCTACAGTGAAGCTACAGTATAGCTGACTATCATACACCAGAATGCAGAGCTGTGACAATCTCAATGACTTTTCTTTGTAATCCAATGAAAGGGAAGCACTCTATCAAGGAGAAAATGAAAGACGAATGTGAGTCAAAAATGGTGGAATCGTGGAAATGGTCTCAGGAATAAAGGGGTTGACAAAGGGGGCATCCATTTCAGAATAGGCCCTGTTATTTTCATTAGTGTCTAAAGAGGACAGATTGGTTGGTGTGAAATGGGAAGGCACGGGGTGGCTTCATGCACGTTTCCATTCCCATCACTCTGTCATGCTCGTTTCATGGCAGACTGAGGCTCAAACCCATCAGCGTATTATCATTCAAGTATAGCTGCTGTCTGAATCAAGGACATGGGCATTATCATGAGAATGAATTGCCAGCTGACATCAATGAAACACAGATATCTTTCACCGCCAGCACGCGACCTTTCTCACTTTTTCCTTTTTTTAAAAAGTGTGTCATGAGGTTTGGCTTGTTATTCTGTGGTTTCGGCACTGGAGATGGCAAATACTTGTCCCATATGACATGCATTTACTGGAGAACACTGACCAATCACGTGCAGTAAAAAAAATGTATTCCATATTCAGATGGCTGCAACTGTGGTAATGGTAAACCTAGATGCTGTCATTTTGCTGATGTGATGCTGTAAAAAATGTGTGTTGGGCACCCTGGTATTCCAGCTATGTGGGTGGGAAATGCTTTTCTCTGCTTTCAAGCAGTTTCACTCTGAGAGAAGGCACCCCTGCGCTATTAGACATGTAAATGTAAATTGCAGGTAGGTGGTTATGCTTTTCCGCCCTCTCCAGAAGCTGCACACACTCCAAATTAGAAGACCAGTGCCACCTAGTGGTGTCCAACGACACAAGTCCAACTTGTGTTTTGCAGCTTGAGTGGTTCAGTTGATTAAAGCTCAGTTGATACGTCATTATCACATTATTAAAGTCAATTTAAAAACCAGGCTGTGCATTGCTTTAACACAGTATTGTACATACACTGTAGAGTGCAGTGGGGTAGGATTTTCATTATTGTCATTTCAAATGCTCTGCTGTGTTTGTGTTAATCGTACAGTGAAGGGTAATTCCTCAAAGATGTGTCAAACACTAACAACGTAGGCTGTTTTCTTGATGTTGCAGTAATATGAGCATTTCATAATACAAGACAGAACAAGTTTTATAATAGGGTGTACCGCCATACAAGCAATCATGTTTGGGGTCAGTGCTTCATGTCTCACACCCCTTTCCGCCTTTATCTCTGCGTAGACGTGAAATAAATAGCTCTGGCGTGGGTTCATAATTCTACAGATTTGTGAACTCAGAAACCACTCAGCCATTCAGTGTTCATCAGAGTAATTATGTTTTGTTGTGCCCACAGAAGTGACTCACAAAAGAACAGCTGCATGTGTTGTTGCAAAATTTCAGGCACATAGGCGCACACAGAAACAGACGTGTGCACATCTGTGCTCCATCCAAATTATGTCAGGTCAAACAAAGTGTGAAAGAATTAGCAAACTGAAAAAGTTGGGAAGTATGGAAAGATGCTTCATACAGTTTACATTCCTGCCTGAATTTAGAAGTGTCCTGAAGTAAAGTTGGGAAAAGGGAAAAATTTAAAAACAGATCATGGCCTATAAATGAGGAAAGCAGTGCTAGCAATACATTTACAAACACAGAACTTCCGTAAAGTGAATAAAGAGTCTCAAAACAACAAACACACAGGAGCATGCCACTGTGTACAAAAACACAGAGGAATCCTTTCACACTGAGGCAGGCTCTCAAAGAAAACGAGAAGCCGTACAACTTTGCAAAGACACGACTCATAAATTATACATGACAGGTTATTTCCTTTTATATTTTAACTACTCTGTTGACTCTTCACAAAGTACAGTAGCAATGAGTTGGCTCAGTGGCTGGTAACAAAAATTGCTTCAACTCTCAACTACAAATTGTCTTGGAGTGCAAATCTGTTTGATGATTACATTTCCAACTACTGAACATTGTTCTGTAAAGTGCATCTGCTCAATAGCACAAAAAAATATTTGTCAGCGAAAAAACTGAAGCAGTGAATTAGCGAACCAAAACTGGTGCACATTTGATCTCTTATTGAGAAATTAAAGGTGCAGAAGCATCACTCAGCAGAGGAGTTTGTACTGTGAGTGAGGGCAAGGCTTGTGCTTGTTGCTGAAATGAATATTCTAAATGAGGAATTGATTGGCCATTATGAGAAACTAGCACTCTTAATTTGCTTGTAGAAATGTGTCAGAAAACAGATTTGCATATATATTACAAAATCTTCAAGATATAAGTAGCTTGGGCAGAATTCAAAGCAGCGCAGCTACAAGATTGAATTAGGTACTAATTGAATCCATCAGTTATTTTCGAACACATGAAAGATTTAATTGTGTTTCAGAGTGGCCAAAAAGTTGATCAAAGAACCATTCTTACCCGCTTTTCTGGCAATGCCTTAGCTTTTGAAACTTCCAAAGACACCAATGGGAATTATTGTCATATTTGTGATATTCGATATGTAGAAATTTGTATTTTCTTCGATTCGTGGTATTACAACTGATTTTGCAAACATCTGAGATCCTTAGTCTTGATAGAAACTATATGTAATCTCTCTGCCTTTCTCTCTGACTCCTCTCTTCCCATGTTTCTTATCATACTCTCCACCATGCAGTGTATTGTTCAGCTGATGATGAATGACCATGGCGCTAGAAGCCAAAATGAGCTCTCGCTGAGACCACACGAATGCCACACTTTCAATACCTCTCCAGCAAGATTCATTACAGTAATTAAAGTTCTGTTTTCTCACATTCTTCCACAGAAGTCACTCCTCCCAATCACTCCAGATTCGCAACAGAAACAAAGCCTGCTGTAGTCCTCTTGGCATTAGAAGTGGGTGGCTAGACTGTTTTTCTATTTTTATCGAGGTGGACATCACCATCTTGGATAATCAACTCCAACAGATTGCGCTCTGAGAAACAAATTGGTTCATTTAAGCATGAAAATGATTGAGCAAAAGGATGACAAACACAGCGGAGTGCATTTATCAAAGCTGTTTACACGAGACACAAATCACGGCTGCTGGATCCACTTGAAAAATTGCTTTGTTATAGTTACAATTTATCATTGACATGTTGCATTTACTGAAAAACAAATCTGTCAGATGGTAGTCAAGATAGATTTAATATATCAATTATTACCGCTGAGTAGAATTACTGCGAGGTCTTGTGTGCATGCTGCTCATACTGTTATAGTTAAATGCATAATTTCTCCACACAATTATCATCACAAGTATGAAGAACAAAAGTTTTTGGAGAGGGAAATACATTGCACTTGCGCCCTTATCCAACTGGTTATCAGTTTAATTTGACATGTTTCCAATTTCCATCTAGACAGGTGACAAATTAAAGCAAAAACCCGAATAAATAAGAGGAGAAACATAATGTGTGCTGATTCATCAGTGCAGAGTGTGAAAGGTCACCTGCATGGTTTGATGAGTATAAAATATGTGAATCATTTACTTTGCTTTGGAGCAACACCTCTTCCTAACCGGGCGTAATGCAAATGAACATCAAATTGTTTCAGTGTTTTCCAATGACGATGTCCCAACCTGCTCCATGCGTCAGCGAAAAGGCAAAGTGAAGTGTTGCTTGTTTGAAAAACAGTTCGCCCTGGCTTCGTTTTGGCAAAGCTTTGTACTCGGACCTATTTTCATCAAGCCACTGCTTGGGCTTGCTCAGGGCTCAGTCGGCTTCCTGAATGTTTTGTTGCTTGTTTTATATCCGGAAACTTTTTCCTGCTTCATCCGGCAGAACTCCCTCGCTGTATGTTAGGAAGAGATGTAATGGTAGTGTCCACAGGTGCATTTTGGACACAAGGGCTCACACCCCTCCCCAGCATTGGCCTCTTGATGGGTGTGCCACTAGGTATGAGGGCTGTCTGCTCTTGGATTTTAAACTAGACTATGGCAGCTTGTTTGGAAGCTTTCTTTAATGTTCCGAAAGTAATTTACTGAAAAGTGTTTCTGAAGCCATGCAGTTGCTGAATATTTTTTTTTTTTATATCGATAACAGTTATTTTAAAAAAAATTCAGGAGTTTTCAGAAGCCGGGAGTTGCGCAGGTTGCCCCTTATTTGCGGACTCGACGTTTTACAAATGAGAAACTGATGCTCTGTCCCTCAAAATACAACTTAGAGTGGTTTGCATGGCTGCTTCCAGAGACGATGAATGGGAAGTGTGGAAATGACTAAACCTGTGGACATGTACCCTTAGACAGCACTGTCCACCACCATCAGGAATACGGCAAGCAACAGAATACCTTTAATAAGAATGTTCATCCCTCCAGTGGAGGTTCAGACTTGTTGAGCCAATGGTGAAGGGAATTTAAATATTTAGGGGTTATGGGGTTAGGGTTAGAGGTTTAGAGACCCATATGAAGATACTGTCTGCACATTTGGATAGATTTGGATTTGGATGTCATCACATTATACTTTCATTTGTAAACTGAAATTCTACTTCCACACAAGCTTTTTTTGAGTTGATTGTGAAATCATAGCTTGAGAGATTGTTTTGGCTTGCTGCGGTATTTGGTGTTACCACGGTTACATGGTGATTGAGCCTTCATTGATTACACAAACCAATTACATTACTAGCCCACTGTTGTTTTGCTTTTTGAAAAAATAGAAATAAATGCCATTTAGTTTTTTTTTCTTTTTTAATAAGAGCACCCGTGTTCATCAAATAAAATAAAAAACATTGTAAAATACTGAGCTTGTCAATACTGACACTACAATTATGAACTGGAAGTGTCTGCTCCGCATGGCAGCAGCAGAGTCCCAGCACAGAGCTCTGCCAGAAGCACACTGCACTCTGGGGCAACTATGACCCAAATGATGAGGAGGCCATTATGATGAAGCAGACACCCTCAGGGTGAGAGCATACCCTGTGAGCGGAGAGGGAGATGCAGAGGAAAAGGGAGCCACTGCTGCTCCAGCCCAAAAGAAAAAAGAAGTTTATTTAAAAGAAAAGCCAGCGCTGCCACATCCACACCAAATGTTCCTGTACTGTTTTGTTTAAAGTTAGGGGATGATCTAAACAGAGTGGAACAGAGTAAAAGTACAGATATCTTACCAGAAAATGACTTTGGTAAAAGTTAAAGCCACCTATTAGAATATTACTCAAATAAAATTCCCAAAGAATCTGATATTTACTGTTCTCAAGTATCAAAAGTAAATTTTATTGAACACATATATATATACCTACAGTGTATATATATATATATACATATATATAGTATTGAAAGTAAAATTACAAGTAAATGTTGAAAAAAGCATGTGTAATGCATTTTAGTAGTTATCATGTTTTTAGCTTCGTAAGACATACACTAACTTAAAAAAATGGTGCATACAACACACTTTAAGGAATAAGAACAAAATCCATTTTTTCTATTCTTTCCATTTCTTCATTTGTCCATCAGTCTCTTTCTTCCTCCTTCCATGCGACCTTCCTTCCCTATTTTGTAAAGTAACTTAAATGCTCAGGGGGAAATGTAGTGGAGTAAAAGTGAAAGTAAACAGAAATACAAAATCTCAAGTAAAATACAGATACGGCCAAAGAACACAAGTATTGTAATAAAATATTTATTTCTTCATTACATTACAACACTGCACTCGTCCATCTTATGGAACAGATACATTACCATTTTATCAAATGTGGCAGTGCACCCTGACCTCAAGACACGTCCGTAAATGTCTGCTGTAGGTCTGCGTGGTGAAGACAGTTTGGCCGGTCACTGTCCTCTCAGCACCTCTGGCGGTGCTGACAGACAGACAGACAGACCAGCAGAGGGCTGGTTCTGAGGACAGAGAGGTTGGAGTCTGTGTGGACTGAATGGACAGTTTGCTTTTGATGTGGATTCCCGATGAGACTCAACTCTTACTGAAATGCTTCAAACCACATGTTTGCATTTTTCTGGAAAGTTACCTTTAGCCGACAATGAATGTCCTCCCCGGAGAGCCAGCAACTGCGGATCACTGACATGTGTTTACTTTGAGTAACAAAGGCAGAAGGAGCATGGTATTGGTACACCACCACAACACTCTTGGGGAGGTGGCCAGGGATGATGGTTTAGTCAACAGTGCGTGTGAATTTGGTTAGAAGCTGCTTTCCATTCTATTTCCTACCAACAACAAACCATCAGCAAGGAGTATTTTAAACCATGAGGATATTTTCCTAACCTTTCCCACAAAGCTCTGGTTGTCTAAACTGAATCATAGTGCTGACAGGTCAGAAACACTTTTCAGTGAGTCATTTTTTGAAGTGATCACATTCTGTAAGTCATCGAGGACATTTGCAGTCTCTTCTATTATTTAGGACTGGTGACTTGGTCATTTTAAAAAACAAAATCCAAATATCTGACAACTGTTCAAAGTCAGAATATATTGTTGATTGTGCAGCTCTTCTAGCATGAAAGGGACAAGCCTTTGCACATACAAACAAAAAGCTGGACAGATCAATGATCTATTGTCTTGCTTTGAAAGGAGGCTTAACACCATGACAAGCACATTGTGATAGTTTTCCCATTATGGCTGCATTAAGTGCCATTATCGCACAGCTTTCTAGTCTCACAGTATACAGTAACCATAACAATTGCTGGGGGCCATCTCAAATCAGAGATGATAGTTTAATCAGAGGAGAGTTTAGCCTGCTGCTCCCCGTTTGTCTTGGACCTGATCGTCACGCCGCATGAATTCTCTATCCGCCCTCGGTACACTTGAGAGATGATTATAAAAATGTGTGAGAGGTCTCGGTTTCTTCTACCTGCCTTTGTCCTTCAGTTTTTCACAGGTTTTAAAGCCAGCCCACACAGGCAGACACCCCAGAGCCTGAATCCGTAAGAATTTACATGCCAGGCTTAGGCGGCTATAGAGACGCTGAGGAAGAAAGACTGAAGGTCGAATGAGAACGGTGCTGCAGTGAATCTGCTGTAAGGGCAGAGTAGCCGGATAGTGCCAAACATTTTAACCAAGAGTGAAATCTACAGCTTGCAATAAGATCAATACTGAGTCTGGTAATTACTGTCAAGCAAAGACTCTTTGTCTGAAAATTGGTTCTTCCACTGGGACAGGAGATGGGTCATGTTGGGAAAAAGTATCTTGCTCTAATGCATTGGGGGGGGGGCAATTTGGGATCAAGGAAATGGGTAGCTCCTGCCTGGGCACATATAGGACCTGAAGCAGTGAAGCAAGTTGAGTTAATACTCGTTGAAGATCGAGTGGAACAACTTCAGCTGAACCATATGTTTGATATAATTCACAAAAAGGCCTGAGAATATATGAACTATCACATTGACACGGTTGGAAGCCAACATAATTGCAACACAAGAGCAAGCATGATGTCATGCAGTGTTGAATGTAAAACAGCAAGAGGCTCATGTTTTTATGCTGGGATGTCCTTATGGAACAACCTGTCCCTGCATGTTTAACAAAGGCAAACAAAGGCAATTTTTATCACAAAAGTTAAGGAGGATTTGTGGAGAGTGTTGATGTTAACTTTTGATGGAGGAGATTTGAACCTTGAGTTTAAGGGTGGTGGTTTGAATTGTAATTTCAGTGTTTCTCACAAAATGAGTGTGTATGTGTGGCAGAATCTGCTTGAGGAGAGGGGGAACAACGGCACCAATGTTGTTTTTTCTTTTAACTGCGTGTGTTGCTTTGTATCATTCTGTGTCCCCTGTCTAAA
Source organism: Plectropomus leopardus (assembly GCF_026936395.1). Lineage (NCBI taxonomy): Eukaryota > Metazoa > Chordata > Actinopteri > Perciformes > Serranidae > Plectropomus > Plectropomus leopardus. The sequence goes on along the minus strand of NC_142183.1, from coordinate 24,137,145 downwards.
TTCTGAGGTTTTTGTGGGTCTGTGAACACAGCAGTGGCGGAGCTCTCCATGGGTTCTTTCTCTCCTCAGTAGCAGCTTGTGATTGGCGTGTTGGATAATTGATCTGTTGATCTGTTCAGAGCGGATCCAGTCAGATGGGTGAGGGGAGCAGCTGCTGTGAGTGAACACAAACTTTTAAACTCAGTGTTATGAACGGCTAAGTTTCACTTTCAATGCACCTGAGGCTCTTTTCCAAAAGCGCTCCTAATGAGCGGTCAGCTTGCAAACATATTGTCATGTGACGATGTTCTAATTGTGGCAGGCTGCCACAAATGAATGAATGTGGGAAAAAACGCTGAATTTATTTTTTTTTCCATCGATTTATATGTATTATGTTTGTTATTTCAATGTTTTTAGAAATGTTTTTGAGTGCGATCCTCATGGATTTTTTTTGTCATGATGCTCCTTTTAGTCGTGATACTTTTAAATTCCTAAAATCCACCCAGAAAATCTACTCGATACCCGTGTCTCCCCTTTGGCCTCACTAAGAGGACCATATCATGTGGTCCACTCACGACATCAGTTTGCAGTTAACTTTCTTGTGTATCAGAGCTTTTTTGAGAGTTTACTACCATCTTCTGCTCGAGCGAGATTTCATACGACATTGTCCATTTGCAAAACAAAAGCTTAGGAAATTGGCAAGGAGATCAAAGAATGAAGTCTGTGATTTGGAAAGTGGTGTGTACGCTTGAGAGATTTCTGCGCAAGTCTCTTCATTTCCCTGGAAGCAACATTAAATCCTATTCAGCCAGGCCAGCCATATTTTTTGGATTTTCGTCCAAACAGGAATTTGGAGAGGGCCCAGTTGTAACCCTCATAAGGTTTTATTGGCTCTCTGCCAGTCAGTTTTAAGGTGCAAGATGATAATCTTCTCATCAAAATTAGATGCGTCATCCCAGCTGCCACAGATGGCACTAAATGCATACAGTGTTAGTTTCTTACATATAAAATGCAGTGTTTTTTGTTTCTTGTTTTGCCTTATGGGCTATTTTGGGCTGATTTGGGGTGAGGATTAGTTTATGACATATTCATATTTAATAGCAGATATATTAGAGCAGATATATTAACTGTTAAAGGAATGTCTTCTTCTTAAAGCATTTGTATACTGCTGTTTGTCTGCTTCTAACAGCCTGAACTTCTTATGCAAGCAGCATGTTTTCAACAGAGACTGTTATGAGCCTCAGGTAGAAATCTACAGGCCTGACACAGCACAATTTGTTGCCGAAAATATTTGACACCGAGGGAGACTCTGTTTCTCTCAGACCTCAGTTGGCTTAGCTATAAATTGCTTTCTGTGAGACAAGACCCAAGGACCATTACCCTCGGTGGAAAACCATCTCATGGAAGGAGTTGTCACCTTGAGGCCGATCTGTTCTCACGACTGACTGACAGCGCTCCCTCTCGCTGTCTCTATTCCTCTATCTCTCTTTTCTATCACTCCAACCCCTTGCTCTGCAGTCTGTTTAGATCAAACTGCTCCTGCAAGCATCTCTGATTTTCAATCAATTTCAGGAACAGCACCTTTTCACTGTTGTCTGCCTGTCTGTCAGTTCTTCGGAGCACCCGCTGCTGGAGGGAGTGGAAGCTGAATCCATCAGGGACGTAAACTGATAGCATTCACCATTTACATAAAAGTCTGAAAAATAACTCTCCGGGGCCACTGCCATCCCTCCTCCCCCTCAGTCCTATTTTAAGTATACTGTATATCCAACTTGGTTGAAAAATATCAAACTAAAAAGCAAAGCAAGTGGTATCAGAGTGTTCGTAATTCATTCAAGTGTGTCTTCAGCATGAATTCACATATCACTGCATGTGATATGAAGTTGCAGCAGTGTCCAACTCTGTCCGCTCAGTAATCACATCTCTCCTGCAGCCTGATTAGATGCCATGTGAAGAGCACAGTGCCCCTTGATGCCTTAGACAGGCCTGCTCATGCTGACCAATTATACCAGATCGCCCGCTGGAATCACTCAGGCAGCACCACCAAACAAACAAACCTCAGTGAGACCTGAAAAAATATTGAGAATTTCAAACCAAAAAGCCTTTGTGATGGGCAGGTTCATAAATTGTACACGTGTGTGTGTGTGTGTGTGTGTGTGTGTGTGTGTGTGTGTTAATAATTAGTGCGCAAAGAATCAGTTCTTTTCTCAAATTCAACAATACAAATGTTGAAGGATGAGGATAAACTTTAACAGTTTTAGCTTGTGTACATTGACAAAACCAGCACAAATAAGACAAAAGGAATCGTGTTATTCCCAAAGCACCCACAAATTGGGAAGTGTACCTGTAACTGTTCTGCCAAGCAAATAATGTCTTGGTTTATCTGTGCAATTTGCACATATTTAAATTTAAATTGGGTAATAGGCATACATTTGGTGCAAAATGGCCACTCTCTATGCAAATGAGCCTCATTGCAAAAACAGTCCAATTCACAAAGATCAGAACTAACAGTCACGCATTTACAGTAAAATTGTTAGTATCATCAGAGACTTGGTAGTGATTCGATTTATAGGAGTGCCATGCCCAAACTTGCTAGTGCCCATGGCAGGAATGATTGTATCACCACTGTTTCATCCAGCGAGGCATGCTTGTGATGTGAACATTTTAGTTGTCTTTTTCTCTCTGCCATTGTTTTGCCTACTGTGCTCTTGGCACAAAGGAGGCATTTATATTTTTCCACATGGACAGATGCAATCAGATGCAAAAATAAGGACAAATTGCACTCATCTGAAAAAACTTTATAGGCGTGTTTTGCTGTAATATCATTAGCACGATATCTTTTGTGTATTGGACCTTGAGATTGGGCAGATTGTGGTTGCAAGTGATGGGCAATCCATGGTGCTATCAGCGGCCGCAACCCATTCTTTGTGAATACGCCAATAAAATACAGCGTAGTATTGTGTTATTTTCGTGCCAATACTATATCTATATGCCAAGTATCGCTTTTATTTTTAATCATATAAATTATTCATATTACAAATAAAAAAAAACCCACTATTTTAGTAGCATACTAGAATAATAAAAACAATTGCCTTTTTTATCCCCTAGATAAATTTAGCTGAAATAAAAATGATTGAATTCAGATGTCCAGACTGAGTTCATCTGCAGTTGGAAAAAAAGGCAATAAATAGATATATATTGCAATATATGATATTATACTACTTAGCATATCGTTTGATGTCACAATAGAACTGTATCTTGGCTAAAGTATTGTGACAATATGGTATCCGTGAAGCCTCTGGTCACTCTCACCCTTACTAGCATGGCAATGCTGTTATCCTGAGGTTTAGCAGGTAAAATGTTTACAATGTCCACCTACTTAGTTAAGCATGGTAGCATGCTAGCATTTGCTAAGTAGGTGTAAACACTAAGTGCATCTTAGGATGATGTGAAAATGTTCTTTTTCAGGTATTTAGCCATAAATCAAATTGGTATTGGACAAATATAATATGACTTGTTATTGGTGATCATCATTGGCGATTCGTCCACTGGTGACCATGAATGTCTGTACATATTACCATTCCTCCAATCGTTGAGATATTTCAGTCTGAGCAAAAGAGATGGACCAGCTGACCCACAGGCAAACATTGCTAAAGAAAGCCTAATCCAGAAACCAGATTCTGGTTTAGTAAGGGCTGGAAATGCAGATTTTAAATAGAATTTGAACAGACTCTTGCAGTATATATCATGTGTGAGAGTTTGCAAGAGCATGCACAGTGATAAGTAAATGCACACCTGCTCACACAGGACAGCAACATCATGCAGTGCAAATGCATTAAATCCAACACTGAATCAAACCTTCAAATATCACTGTGCTCATGTAATGGAGGCCATTTTTATATGTTGCTTTCAGGTAATGTCAGAGTAGTTAGCTACTTAATCAACCAGGCTCGGTGTCACATTAATAAAGCCCCAGAGAAGTAAACAAATACGTTTTCCACTCTCATTAGGACTATTTCCGCACTGGTAGAGCGGGGGGAAGCTGCTGGGTAATGACGTGTAGATCGCAAGGTAATAAATTAGAAACAACCTAGAATTAACAAACCGCAATAATTCATGGACAGAATATTATGACTGAAGGGTGAATGTGCATCTTAGTCTCATCTGGGTATTTGAGCAAAAGCACCTTGTTTGTATTAAGGAATGAAGAAGATGAAGAAGAATGGTCATAAGGGCGGGAGATAATAGATGAATGGTCACTAGTAAAAACATAAATGCCCTCTGGTTGGAGAAAACATAAATATGAGATCTAACAAATGAAAGGTGTTCTGTGGTTGTCATCGACGTCTGATTAAAGCAGGAGAAAGCACTGTAAAATCTCTGGGAAAGAAGAAGTGGAATATAAGGTCATGTCCAATCCATTTGTCAAGTTGGTGCACAGTAGCTAAAGATTTTCCGTTTTATTAGAGGCTTATGACTAGAGGAAGGGGATTATGAACTGAATCCTTTGTAATTGGGTCCACTGGGAGAAAGTCTTAGAAACAATAAACTTCCAACGAAGCAAAAGTCAAGGTGATTGGACACAGAGGTGAGACGGAGGAAGAAAACATGTTTATGTGATGGAGGGATGAATCTGCATTTCACGTGCTGCACAGACTCTATCCCTGTCCTTGTTATTTAAGGGTATTACGGTCTTATTTTTGTAGTACTTTGCAACACTGAGAAAAGTCAGTCCTCTCCACCTTCCTGGACACTGCTTTCTCTATCACCCGTCTGCCATGAATGAGACGTTCTCCTCCTTGTGCGCTGTCTCCATCTACTTGAACCTTTGCGCGTCCTCTAAAGTCCTGCTCCTGGTCCCTGGCTTCGGCTTGAACATCTTCATCCTGGTCTCCCTCGTGTCCTGTCTGCTCAGCCGGCGAAGCACGATAAGGAGCAACGTGGCAATGTTCATCCTCGGAAGCACCAGCTGCAACCTCGTCAACCTGAGCCTGTGGCCCATGACCATCCACTGGAAGCAGCACGGCCGCTGGCTGCTCGGCTCTCGCTTGTGTGAAGTCATGGTGAGCGCCAAAAACCTGACAAGCTCTGCTTCCTTCCACTATGTCTCCTTCATCACCCTTTCTCTTTACCTGACGGTGGTGTGTGGCTGCAGGCACCTGGTAAACAGCAGACTTTTCCTGGCGCTGCAGCTCCTGTTCCCGCTCCTTCCTGTGGGGCTGAAGGAGCTGACCCTGTGGCTCCTGGGCAGCCATGTGGATCACCTGGATAGTGTCAACCTCACTTGCTTCTCTTTCATAAATGATGAAATCATGAGGGTCCTTTTGCTGGTGAAAACGGTTGTGTTTCTGCCATTAAGCCTGTATTTCTACGCTCACATTCTGCACACCATCGTCCAGAGCGCAAAGTTGATGCACAGGAGCCAGAGAGTCAATGTGCACCTGGCCAAAGTGTTCAGCCTCATATCTCTCATCACCTTCACAGCACATGTTCCTGGTGAGTAAATGTTACTTTTAAGGATTTGGGGGGGCCCATTGACTGACAAGTTTGACGTAAAGGATGGGGTCACATTTTAAAGTCTGTCTTACAGTTTAACAGTATTCACAAGTCCACTTGATTCCAAAGTGAAACGGTTCAGATTAAAGGGGAACATTTTCCAAAATTCATACCTATAGTCTAAGACAGTCCAAAACTCAAGCGTAAAAACTCAAATTTGTGATGTCATAGGGTATAAAGTTTGGAATCGCTCCATTGACAATGAATTGGGAATCTGCTCCTGTTGACGCTGAGAGCACCCAGGGGAATTTTCTGAGTCTGGGTACATTTCCTGTTTCAGAACTGAGAACACGATGAAAGAATAAAGATCATATTGATACAAAATGAAAACTACGTCAACCACGCCACCCTACATCACAAGTTTGAGACATATGTCTCTGGTTTCTTGCTTTAAGAGAGAATAGTTAACAAATATTCATTGGACTTATAACATTTTGGAATTCTTAATTTAGGTGGTGTTCCCCTTCAGCTAAAATAAGGGTTTAGCTAGGGATGCACAATATATTTGTTTTAAATTGTGATCACAATGTCAACTTGAAAGACTATGATGTTGAACTCAGGGATTTTGTGAGTTGAAAGAAAATATCACTAGAAAACTGCACCTTACAATGTAACTTGTTTTTGTTTTGTTGATTCCTTGTATTAATTTCATTGTTCATTAGAAGAATGTTGGAAATGATTTCCTTAAATTATTGTGTTCAATCAGTAATCTGTTGTATTTTAGCAGTTTACTGAAAACAGCAGAGAGGCAGAGCTGATCACATTTTAATATCTGTTTATTTATTGTAGATAATATATTGCGATATTCAACAACATTTTTAGACTAAGAAACTGTGTCTTAATGAGATTCAGAGCTTTGTAGGACATTGTCATTTCAAAGGTATGAAGGCAATTTTCTGAGAAATGAGTTTCGACCCAAGACTGCAGTTTGAGACATACATTTTTTATTCTATAAATGGATATTTATTGAAAAATATAAACAAAATAAATCAATGAATAAAAAGTTGCCTTAAGATTTCGCACAAACAGGACTTCATTGATACTACCAAGGTCAATTTGACTCTGGACATGACACAGTTATTTGTATTACTCAGGAATGTCTCATTGAAAACAGGAAAATTGATGAGTGTAGTGCATATTTATTGTTTTAAATAGATATATATGTTTGGTTTTTTTTTGCTGGCTCGGTAAAGTCAAACTGAAATAAAACACGTTTCTTAACTTTTTTTTTTTAATCATAGTCTTACTAAATTATACTCTATTAAGAGAGGGTTAGACCTTTATAATGTGTTATTACTTTAAGATGAAAAACATGTTTTAAAAGACTTTAATATGGTTCTAAATCACAAAATATAAATATGAAAATTTAAAAGCATTGCAAAAATGACTAAACTGCTGACTTATACACCATACTTTATGCACTGTAGGTGCTGTGTTTGCGCTGATGGCGCACCTGTCTGTGTGTCATGAGATGGTCAGAGATTTGCTGCTGGACCTGCCTTTACTCTCCAGCCCCATAATCCTGCTCTGTATGAACAAAGAGCTGAGGAACCAGTGTCTGTTGCTGCTGCAGCGCAACCCCTCCAACCACTATATGGAGAAGAAATCTTGCAGCAAGACAGACGAGCAGCAGAAGAACCTGTCAACAAGAGAAAGTGACATGACTCACCTTTAGTTTTTAAGATTACTATTAATAAATCTATAAAGTCCAACTGTTGGACTGTGATATGCTTGGACTGTATATGTGTTAGGATTTCGTTGTTCACTGTTAACTTTCCTTCCAATCTGTCATTGAGGTGGAAAAAGTTGAGGTAGAAAAACGGCAAATAATAAATACATGAAAGAGCAAATAAATGCAAGGTTTGTTTTGTGTCATCTCCTATGCCTCTGCGCGTGTGTGTGTATGTGTGTGTGTGTGTGTGTGTGTGTGCCTGCTGTGTGTTAGTGTAGGTCAGACTGTAAATTCACCTCCTTTAAAGCCTCAGTGAGACCAACATTACTGCCCACATGTGTGGGATCGGTGTATCTGAGTTGTAGTGTTTCATATGCAGCAGGACAACTTTATTATTTATTCATGATTTACATTTATCGGGCTTTCTATTCATACAGTCGAGACCCCACTCATGCCTGACTAACGGTTATGCAGTGGCATCTAGTGGTGATGTACTAGACTGCATACAGTTCAAGACTGGAGGGGCTTGATTATGAATATCAGGTGAAACAATTCAGAAAAATCTACTTTGTTCACCGATCTTCTTTTTCAGTTACATCAATTTAGCATGCATTTCAGGTATCTATTGCAGTTGCTGCACTTTTAACTTGAATGCAATGACTTTCAACCTGTGATTAAAATTACCTTTATTACTTTGAGGCAATGAAAATGACCAAATATAGAAATGGCAGGTAAAAGTAGTATTACAGCAACAACAAAGGGGTTTTAAACAGTTAATAAAAGAACCTATATGCTGAATTTCCACAGTTGAAGTTGTGATATACCCATAAGCAGATATATTTCTGCTGTTGAGTTCTGCTTCTAGTCAGTAGGTGATGCTGTCTGCCCACATTTGAAACTGCTGCTTACAGTAAGTCATGAATGACTGAATAATATTCATTAATCTTCATGATAGATTCAGTGAGAAGGATGCAGCACTGGATAATGAATATGCATATTTATGAGCTTCCTCACCCATGATTTAGATAATCCAAGCACATACAAGTTATGTATTTCCCTGCAGCCGGTTTGCCTTCATTTCCAGGACGCTTCTTTAGGTCACCCACAGCACGGAGCTCCCACCACTCGACCTTTAACCCCGGTAATTTCCCAGGGGTATCTACGGCACGGAAAAGCATATAGAAAATGGTAATTACTGATGTCTCAGACTACCCACATATTATGTTAACTAGATGAACCACAATTAACATAGGACTGAAATAGTCTTGTGTTTTGCATTGTGGATAGCTGGTGCAGTGCAGCATTGCAGCATTTTTTAACACAAGCCAACTATTGTGACAGGAAGTGATGGTTCGTGTGTCACATCATTTTTACAGTATGTCATACTAATAAATATTGGGGGATAATTACAAAAGCATGTTTTAATAACAACACTCGGGTCGCATCCTTATAACGCTTTGATTTTTCTCTGACCCTAAAGGCAACATATAAGCACACATGAACTCATTACCATGCATTAAGTTATATGTTAATGACTCTTATAGTTAACACAATATTTTGTCATTATCATAAAGTGTGTGTCTACTTTTTCTTACCCCGAATCCCATTCATAATGGCAAAACTACTTCATGTAAAGTAACCAACTTGAAGAGAAATACATTTCAGTGAAGACTGTTTCATGTTGAGTAAACTCATGCTGTTTTGCAGTATGTTGTGCCAACTACTAACTACATAACACTACATTAATTTTAATTACTACGACAATTTATATGCAATTATATAAAAATGTCTCCCCTGTAAGGCATTATATAAGATCTTTCCTTGAATCAAAGAATCATTTCAGTCTGCAGCATGTGTCTTCAGTTGCCTAGCAACTCCAGCCCTGGTGCGGACTAATGCTGTCTGGTGTGTGGAGGTAAATCGGGGGGCAATCTGATTTCAAAATAGGTTGCATGTAGGCGGGGGTCAAACTTTGCAGATGCTCTAGGACAGTTTTCCCAATCAGAGCTGGATTCTTGTTGTGCTGTTTGTCTTAAATAAAGGGTGGATTGTAGCTCACTAGAGGGAAGTGTGCTGCAATTAAAACAAGATTAAGAGACTCTAGTCCAAGGACAACAAATCAGATAGCATCTAGTGATGGGAAAGTAACGTTTAGCTGCTGACCATGTAGGCTTAAGCTTACAACTTCTCCCAAATGGTGAAATTAACCATGCTTGCCACCTGAGCTGCCAAGTCCCCAGGCAAGCTGTGGCTCTGTTCAAAGCATGGAAATTTGCTTTGTGGATTGCAGCCATGTCCTTACTCAGTGGTATGTATAATTGCAGAGGTGGCTCTTACATCCACATGTGAAATGCAAATGCCTATAGCGATTGTTCTTCTTCTCCCAGGTTTCCTGCTTCTTGTCCGTTACGCTTCGCTAAAACAATTCCACATTGCCTTCAGCGAATCAGCTTCTCTTTCGCACTGCTCCCTCTATTCCACTGTTCATTAAAGTTTCATGCCAGATTTTTACTTTGATAACATATGCATATTGTATGTCATGCTGCTGAATGCAGGTAGCATCACAGGGGCTGAGGAAAGTCTGAAAGAAGTCCACATCCTTTATACCCCGGGCTTTGTAAACTGTCACAGTCCTCTGCTGTTTCCTTCATATCTTTACAGATGTGTCACTGCGAGTTATGACACACTTTGACAGCAAGAAGATACATTTTATTGTGACGTTAAAGCTCATCCATCCAACCGATCAACCGTTGTGAAAGAGCCTGCATGCTTGGATATGCTATTTGAATTTCCATAGGTTGTCATGCTTCCCATCCTATCTGGTGATGACAGGCTGCATTTCTAATGTACATGCAATCTGTGATGTGCCATCTCAGAGTTTTGATGAAGAGAATAACGTATGAGGAATTCTGTATTCAGACAGATGAGAAATGCAATTTTCCACACTCAGCAACCCTATGTTCAGCGTTTTCTGTATTTTTTTCAGATCAAATAAGCTGGAATTTTCTGGAGCTGGTTGAACCTCCCAGATAATCGATAGTATTTCATTTATCATCATCCGCTACAGCTAGCCAGCTCTGGCTTTTGATAGGCATGGAATATTACCAGAAACTCACAGTATGATTATATCATGATAAAAAATCCACAGATTGATATTTATACATTAATTTAAATATTTAAAAAAGGAAAATGGTGCCTTAAAAATTTACCTTTTATTGAAAAATAAATCTGATGTGATGTATCACCATTTTCTCGATGTTTTTGAGCCTTAATTTATACAAACCACACCCTGAGCCTGTCTCTGTGTGTCTGTCTTTTTGACTAGTGTAATCAAGCCCTCTGCTGTCCTAACAAACACAATACAATCAGAGCTAGATATTAAGCTTTTCAACACAAAAAAATGTATAAATGATTACAGAAGACATTCAGTGTCTAGTTTATTATTATGGATTTATTTGACAAAGTCTCCCAAAGACACCACTGTCCAAAGCTGGATTAGAAAGCTTCTATAAGGTATATGCTCACACTGGATCTAACTAACTAATGTTACCGTCTGGGCAAAAAACTGTAGGTTTCTCACATGCAGCTTTTCAGAGATAGGCGTATTTAATGTTAGTAATGGTAGAATGTGACTATACCGTGAATTCATAAAGAGACGTTGATGATACAGCATTGAAAGTTGCTCAGTAGGGCATGAAGCCAAAAAAAACTCTTTTTCCAAAGTATGATATTACCTACCTTCTGCATTGTGGGGCCCATAGAGCAAGCACATTATAGACTTATGGCGGCTAAGTACAGCAAATGCGACCGAGCAGCTAACATCCACCAGTCAAACCGGCTTCTTCTGGTGTAGCATTTGGTTAACTTGAATGCTGATAAAATGATTTAATCGTGCAGCTCTTCCCAAGTTTAAAAATGTTATCAGACTGTATCAATCAAATCCTGATTGTGAAACGAATCATTTTGCAGGGGTTGTGACGCTCAGACAGATGTGTCTTCTGATTTGCATATGTCCTTTTCACAGTTTAAGTCTATGGGAAAAAAAGTCTTTTTGTGCCCCATAGCATCACATGATGTACCCAGATCGTGTAATTCCACTTCTGGCAACTATGTAAAATTTGCCTCAAAGCCTTGTGCTGTTCTCTGGGGCCTCAAGCTACCAGTGAAATCACCTTTTTATATCACGGTAGATTTTGTCACAGTCCCATGATGGTATCAAGAAATCTTTTAGCATTTTATTGCAAAATTCAATATATTTTTTTAATGTTCCCAGGCGGAGATTTCAGGGGGTGGGGGACAAAGGTGACACACTTATATTTGGAACTTGCGCACATGCACTTTCAACATGAAAGTATGAAGGACTTCTGTTTTGACAAAAATAAGTTGATGTGCAGAGAGAGCTTTTTTAAAGGTGTTACAATAAGTTTCAATTGTGCACAGCTCAAAGCCGAGGAAAAGTAGAACAGTATAGAAATGATTTATAGCACCACAAATGTATAACAATTAGATAAAATATATTGGTGTTTACCAGCAAATCTGTGGCAAGGCCTGACAGGGTAAGTAAGTAATTTGATGCTGTCAGACTCACCAGGAAAAGTCCCAGCCTCTCTCTTCTCTCAGTCTCACTTTTTTCTTTTTTTTTTCTCTCCAAAGCTTTCTGATGCATTTGCGCTACTCTCTTCTTGCCCCGAAAAATCACTTTGTCACATAGCGACGCATCATTTCACATGCTAAATTTTTAAAAACTGGAACTGGAAATCCTTTCTCAGCATGCAATATCCATTAGGGAGAAAATTATTCATATGATTCCCCCTGCATTATTTATCACTTAATGAAGAGAAATATGCACCCCTCACGCTCTCACCATTGTTACCCGCCAATACTTTACCTCTTAGGATTTCTCTGGTTCGTCTTTACAGGATCCCACCGCGCCTCCGCTGGATAATCTAGAGTGAGAAACGACTTTTGATCACATAGTAATGGGATTTAAAGTGCCCTCATTCCTCCATCACCTCTGGAAGATTCACTTCATGGAGGTCCCATAAATCTCCTCTCTAGAGGTTGTTGAGGTCCACGTTGCTGCTTTTTACTACGCATTTGGCTTTATTGTGGGATTGCGGGGAAGGTTTTTTGGTCTTTAGGGCAGACACACATGAATAACTAATACCATACCAAAACCTACACTCACCCTCTCTCCTTTCCAGCTCTCTACGTGCTGCACCATCCCTCACTGAAGCACTGCAGACCACCAGCTTGAAGAGTTGGGATACGATATAAAACAAGAGTGGAATGTAATTTGAGAAGACAGAAAAATATCTCAGAGCACCATCGAATGCATTTATTCTAGAGACAATTGTAGCCGCTGAAAATAACTGCGAAGCATCAAGCAGATACGCCTGTGTCAAATACAAACTGTCATAGGGTATTATAGTCAAGGTTGGCTTGACTGTATATCAGGTTGTGGAGCTTTTTTGTTGTTGTGTTGTGCAGCAGGAGCAGATGGAGACTTTGCAGGTGGGAGAATCAGGCTTCTGTTCTCAGTAGAAGCAGAGAGAGGAGGAGCTGCATGTCTGGTGCTTATATCCAGCCCCTCCAGGGTTCCAAATATCACAGTATTGAGGGTGATAAATGGACCTGCAAAAGTGACACTAACCAAGTTCACGGTTCAATGATTTGGTCACCCCTGTGCCCCCACCCCCCCTCTCTCGTGCACATTTAAACAGAATACAAAATAGTTCTTATAGGGATCTTTATCAGGGGTTCCCACTGATCCTTAAAATGTCACCTTTCAAAAGTCTTGTGCTGAGACATGGGAAGCAGAATTTTATTAATCTTTTTTTTTCTAATGTTGCACTGTAAAATCTACAAAGAAGTGGTAATACAGATATTGTTTAAATAATTTACCAAATGCCTCTTGTATTAATGTATTGCAGATAAGGCTTGTGCAACTAGAAACACTAGTATTTTGTTTCTGGCCAGGACGCTCAAAGCAGAGGATTCAATGTGTACCTGCTAGCTATCACTGTGCCCTGGATGACACGGGGAGTGCAAATTCAACAAAAAATGACCGTTTTTGCAGCATGGTTGAAAAAGGTTAGCCAGGTAAGGCCAACATGATGACATGAGCTCAATGTTCTGTTAAGCTCTCCGTCAGTCCCGACACTGCCACCCCAAATACTGCTCAGAAATTAAAATCTGGGCCAATCAGGGATCTCCATCGCAGTTGATAACATAAGCAGCCAGTCAGAGACTGTGTTGTAGTTTATGACATAAAATGCAAGTTTGCAGAACAGCAATGGCAGCTCCTAAAGCAACAAACACAAACTTTAACGTTAGTAGAGTAAACACAGCAATAAGTGAAGTTACTGCAGAAACAGAGTCAATAGCAACAATTAAACCAGAACAAGATGTACTCACAGAGTCCAGTGCTCATTGTTGTTTCACAGCTGTTTTAAGAGGTGGGAGCTGGGAATCATGGCTATGCAGATTGGTGTTCATGATGCTTCAGACGTACAATAAGAGTATTGTTAGCTGGTGTTTGGCAGTCCAGAGGCGGCTGGTTGCTGAATGATAATTAAGTAAATACGCTGGGAATGCCAGTGTATCGCAAAAACCTCACGGGGATTGTTGTTGATGAGATACACATTACATACAAATGTTAAATATACATAAACTGTATTTTTTAGACTGTAACTGTCTGATGTAACAAGATATTTGTGTAGTAGAGGCTAATGCTAATGTCAGAACTGGCTGACAGAGTTTGTCTCTCGTCCACTGAAATCTATTTGGGCGGCAGCAAATCCAGACTGATGCAGAGAGCCAACCAGAATGTTGAGCTCCTGTCATCAGGACGGTCTTACTGGGCTGGAAGCTGGTACAATGCGATGCACACGAGGCTTATTGTATTTTTATGCAAAAAAGTTTTTCAGACTTGGCATAGTGGAAATCATGGCAGTGTAATCCCACATGCAGAGTGAGAAACACAAAATTGGCCAAAAACAACTTGCCAACAAACACCAGGTATTTCCCAGTTCTGTTCTACTCTCGTCTGCGCCAGGGGACAAAAAAGTCATGTTTTATTTTACAATAAACATTTGGACAAAATTTCCCCAACCCCAATAAATTATGCTAGATCATGCTTCCCCCCCCCACCCTCAATTAGTTCTTGTTAAACTGGTGTTAAAGTTCACTCTGAGTATCATTAAAAATCTTAAAAAGTCTTAAAACAGTCTAACATGCCTTAAGCTTTAGTAACCATGTGCCCATACTGGAGCCTATGTGTTATTCTTTAGTGTGTGAATATCGTGTAAATTAGATTTGATGTATGCAAACACAGGGCTGTATGTGTTTAGAGCGCATTACAGTAAATGCAATCAAGTTTGACTGCTTGTGCACATGTGCGTACATGTTTGCAAATTGAGGTAAATACCAGAGATGTTGTAAATGTGCAGACGCTGACCTTTTACCACGAATAAACAATGCTACAGATGCTGCAAACTTCTCTATACCCCGCAGCTTTTATGGGTCACAAAGAACACTTAAATCTGTGTACACATGTAGAAACGCTAATGCTTTTGGCGGGAGTGTGTGGTTAAACAAACAAAAGATAGATGAATCATTTTGTGTCAGAATATCTGATATGGTCTATATGTTTTAGGGGTTCGTGTGGTGGCTGGTGATTGCCGGGCATTGCTTTGGAGCTGGCCTCCATTCTTCGCCCCGTCCTTTTTCTGTTTCCAGCACCATCCTGCAGAACCTTACCTTTGTTTATGCATCTGCCCTTGTGGTTTTTCCTCACTTTGATAAATAATTGACATACTCTTCTCCTTTGATATGTACTTTAATGCTTTTTTCACCAACCTTGTAAAAGTCTGCACTCATAGTGCTCCTTCTCCTGCTGAGTTTAGAGTGCACCTCAGCAGTCACTGATTTCATGGTGACAGCCTCTTTAATTTAATATTCCGCATACAGTTCAATCAATTTTTTATTTTCAGACAGAAGAAGATAAACATGAATTGTGAATCGTGCCTGCTGTGACACGAGTAATGCTAATTTACGAAAACAACAGCGGATAAGTGCCTTTCTCTGAACTTCCTTTTGTACCTGGTACATTGCATTATTGGCGGTTCAAAGGCGTTTTATGTGGATGTTTCGTAGGATGCTGTTAAACTACATACTGCACATCTACAGCTCATACCATTTAGTGTATTGTTGACAAAAGTTATTGCCTGCTCACCGGAGCCTCATTTATTGTATGCTTCAGGCAAGAAACATTTCAAAGTGAGAAATTGTCTTTTAGAGAGGTTTTTTCTCTCTCTCTCTCTCTGGCAAGTGTTGTATTTTTAATAGAATCGCTTTGACATACACACTGCATACACTCAAAATGGTTCGGGTGCAGCCTCTGAAATGTTTAGATTTTAAAATCAAACTAAAGTTTTAAAGTCTGGGGAAGAATCTATTATTCAATTAATGTCTCACCACAGAGTTATTTCGTATTAAACTGTGGATCCATCTATACTGTAGACACAGGCATTAGTATATTTGCATGTTTATTTAGCTGTTAATTGCATTTAACAGCTGAAGGGATAGTAACACCTTGTTTCTTTTTTAGAGCGGGTCATTTAAATGAGCTAACAGCTAACATAACAAAGTAGTTAAGAAAAGCAAAAGCGTAAGAGACCATTGCTTTCTTCTCCACCTGTGAGACCTTGCGTTGGCTCATCTGGTGGCAGTGCTGACAGGAGGAAACCTGCTAATTAGTTTCCTCTGTAAAACTGTCATTACTACCAATGATAAAAGGGGGAGGAGGGCACACAGGGGATACCATGCTCTAATTTGTTCTTTTATATGAGGAGAGTTGAAAATCCATTTTGAATGGAGTGAAACATATGATTGAGCTTTACAATAATTCCTTGTACAGCATGAGGAAGCCTATGTTTAAGTCCAGAAAGCGATGAATGCTGTCTATTCATTCCTGCTATCTTGTGTTTAATGAGGAATATAATACATAATAAAAAACACAACATTGCACACTCGAGGAAATCCCCGCAAGAAGCAAGAACGCCAACTCTCAGCAAAAATTTAGGAAGTATAATCCAAAAAAAAAGAACTGTTTTCCACTGGCATCTTTTTCTGCTTATTACAACTCAATGAAGACAATTTGACACAAAAGTAATTATGCATCCAGGCTAGGAAATGTGAAAAAGGACCAACGGGACGTAGATTCATAAACAGGCAGTGAAAAGTGATATTCTGTTGAAATGCAAATTCTTTGAGGGTTTTGTTCCAGAGGCATGCAGGGTGAAATTGGCCTTTAAACACATTGGCATACTAATGTCTTGAGGTGCCTCCACCTTCAGCCTGCTCAGAATAACCATGGCAATATAATTGACTCATAGTTCACAATGGCAATGCATATATTTGCATCAGATAGAATTAGACATTTCTATGCTCTAAGGTGTGCCAGAGAGTGTGCGTACATGTGCCTGTCTCTGCAGGGATGGAGACAAAAGAGGGATTTGATGCAGTGTTGAGGGAGGAACTAAGTTTGCTTTGAGGATCTACTGTGAATATGTAGGAGCCGGTAACCCTGACAAGGTTCTGTTCAGGTCTAATAATTTGCTTTGACCCCCTGCTGTTTGATTTACTACACATGCTCTTTATTTCCCCTGTTCCTTTCTGCTCGTTTCCTTCTTTTTCTTGTAAGATGAAGCTGTGTATTCTGTGTATTCAGTGAAACTGAACACAAAAAACATAAGTTGTCCACGAAGATACTTACGTCCTTGAGACAGAAGCAGAACCATTAATGCATGCAGTGTCGAACAGGCAGTGCTGGATTGTTTTGTATTGGTGGTTTCCAGCATTCTTGTTTTGTGATGCCATGAAACTACATGTGCTCCCTTGTCATCAGTTGCACATGTCCACAAGCTGTGAGCAGTTAAATTAAAGACTTTTTATGCCACCATGCAAGCAACAGCTGTGGCCACAGGCATCATTTTTTAGGTTTCCATTTATACATCCCGTCCTTGTTAATGCGATATTTCAGAAACACTTTGAGGGAATTTCTTCAATTTTTAACACAAACTTTGACTCAAAGATAATCTCATTAGTGCTCAAAGGTCACTGTGACTCCATGCCCATCCCATTGAACATGAACACTATATCTCAGGAACACCTGGCAGAAAATTCAGATTCTGTCACAAATGTCCGCTTGGATTCCAGGATAAACTGACTAGAATTTGGTGGTCAAAGGTCATTGTGTCACAAAACACATTTTTTTGTTTGGTTGGTTTTTGTCAACAAGAATTCATACACTAATTATGACAACATTTCACAGAGTAATAATTGCCTTTGTGATGAGATAAATAATAGTTCACAATGATTAAGTGATGACATTTTGTATCCAAAGGGCAAAGGTCAGCATCACTGTGACATCATAATTCTCTGCCCCCACCCCTCTGGTCATTTGTCAATGTCAACTCAGGAACCTAAGGGGAAACATTTAGTCAGATACTGAATTGCTGACATTTAAAGCTGCAATGACTTGATCACAATGGTTATGTTAATTGCCAGCTAATTTGATATTGATTCATATGTTTGGGTTATTAAAAAAACGAAACTCAAAATTCTCAGATTCCAGCTTCATAAATGTGGATATTTTCTGGTCTCTTTTGTCCCGAGTGACACTATACAGAATATCTTTGGATTGTGGACAAAACAAAACATTTGAGAACATCATCTTGGGCTTTGTTTGAATTTTTCACCACTTTTTTTATTCCCACTATTGTATAGATCTTCTGTGCTGCCAGATTGAAGGTGTGTGTGAAGCACTGGTGCCTAAATAGAAAGGACTTAAAGAGTTTTTGTCCCCCCACTCATATATGGTATGTTAACTCTAATCAGCACAGTCAGATCGCAGTTAGGTGGGCCCTGCCAAGTGCGCTGAGAGCGTGCCAAACACGCTTTCGGTCTTTTCGTGGCTAGGTTCCTTTGGCACACCTGTGGCGCCCGGGGTGGGGTCAGAAAGAAGGCACTTTTATTGTGGGTGCATAAGAGGCTGTGACAATTTGGCTTATTCAGAAACCCTGTAGAGAGCTTTCCTCTGAGGAAACTTGTTGTTGTCTTGGGCAGGAAATTATTTTTGAACCTGAGTTTTGAACTCAAACAGTCCCTATCAAATAATTTTGCCCATCATAGTCACACATCTACCTGTAGGCTATCATAACTAAAAACGAGCTCCAGGTGGCATTTTAACCAGCATCTTTTAGAAAAAGATGACCCGCGCAGGAATTCACTGTGCTGAGGAAGTAATAAGCAGAGCGTTTAAGTGATTAACAGTTTTTTATGAAGCTGTGTGAAGTGTCTTCAGTGTGTCAGTCTCAAACATGCTTGTTGATGTGCAGTAGAAGCTGTGTAGAACAAGAGAGGCCTTCAGTGTTAACATGTTAAAAAGAACCTTACCAACTGCCTGCAAGCAAAAATGAAAAAACTACCAAAAAATGCTCGGTCTCCTCACAACATGACATATCATCAGACGTTACCTATACACTCCCATATATTTAACCTCAGTCGGCCACATCAGTGTGAAGCGTTCACATTTAGTAGCTTTGTAGCTTTTTTATAGCACAATCCATATTTGAAGCAATGTCTACTGACATGGCGTCATGTCTGTGTTCTATCAGAACCAGCTTTATTGGCCAAGCATGTCAACACATACAATAAATTTGAGTCTGTTTTTGCTTCTCTTTATGTTTTCACTACATATGTGAGTCTGCACAGACATGGATGTAAACTGCAACTTGACCGGTTGGCAGAAGCATACAACCGTGAGGCGGTTCTGTTTTTTTTAATTTATTTTTTTCTAATTTAAGAGTATCGAAGAAGTAAAATTATTCTGCTACTTACAAGAAAAAAAAGAATAGATAAGAGAGATGTCCAAAAAAATAAGGTCATGTCCTGATAACAACTATAGGATCTCATGTGAACCATCTGCCTGACAAAATAAGACAGTACTGTATTTTACTTGTCCTCTTAAAACATACTTTTACCCCAGAGATTATCCTTATTGTACTTGAGCTTATTTTGTCACTGACATGTGTTTAAAGTATTTTATCTAATGATTAAATAATTGGTTGGTTTTAATTTGCTGCCTCGTGTGAGGCATTTTTACTGTGGTTTTGAAAAGTGCTCTATCAATGGAGAATATTGTTGTCTTGTTATAACAGAGAGAACAACAGCCAGTGGGTTTTATCACTTTCAGAGCTGACACAGTGAGCTGCTTATACTATAACATTTAGCTTGAAAAGGTAGATTTTAATCAATCAAGCGTCATACAGTACGGGGTCTGTGTTGTAATGTGCAGGCTGCAGATGCATATTTGTTTCAGTGAGTCAGCTCTACGATTGGCATTCAGTTGAACTCCCTGCAGGATTTCAGGCAATAAATATGGAAATCTGAGCATGAGAGCCAAGCTCTTGTCTAGCTGCTTTTTGCCTATTGCACAGTTTAGTCAAGTATCACTTCAGCATAAACAGACTGATAGCAAACAGTAAGATTGGAGCTTTCTCAACTGGCAACTATTTACTTCAACACGATCACTCGGAGAACATTTTACACATAAAAATTAAACATTTCCAACAGTACTGGGTACTTTTAGTTTTTCAGTTAATTATTCGTCTCAGATATGATAATAGGGACAGGAGACAGTGAAATCATCTGTGCACAGTAGATTTTGCATGTTAGATTTAGCTTTTTCTTTTTAAAGACTTTTGTAAGGGAAAGACCAGCAAAGCCCTGGGCGCTTGGCACAAAAATATCCCTAAATCCCCTCTCCCACCCTGGGCAGTGACACATGCTGTGACTAACCCTTTTCTGCAATAATGGCGTTAAGATTATTGTACAGAAAAGCGTGTCCTAATAAATACAGTGTGGTAGTAAACATTAGACCAATGAAAAGAGTGTCTGATGAAGACATTAGCATTAAAATCATGCATCAACAGCATGATTAAAACTCTTTGTTTCCTCGACTATTAGGGTCCTGGGGAGATCTCCTGATTTTCAAGGCTACCTGGGAAAGTGTCTGATGTGGTGTGCTGTAATCAGCCTCTGCCTGAGACCCAGTCACTGCAACAAGGAGACCGTCTCAAAATACCATAAATGTGTTCTGAAAGCACAAAAAGCAGTTCAACCAAGCTGAAAATGGATGTTTACGAGGAGAAATGATGAAAGGGTTTGTACAATATAGGGGGATTAACGTGAGTTGACTATGGTCATGAACTGTGAGTAAAATTTTGAAAGTATTACAACGCCATCAAGATTCCTTCAAAGTCTGAAAAGCTGAATTTTCTAACTTGCAAAACAGACTCTTTATACATTTTGGGAGGGAAAAACATCTCTTTAGCAAATTTTATTCACTTAGCCAATGTTTCCTCTTCTTTTTAACCTTGCTATGTTAAGATAATTTGGGGGTTTTCGTCACCTTGTGACCGGCTGCTGAGCCACCACCATATTTTGAATTATGCACTTGACCTGAGGGCTGATAACAGATGCTTAATATTTTAAAAATAACATTGGTTTTTCTGTGTCTTTATCTGTGTGTTCTCTGAGCTGTCTGGCAACGGTTGAGGCAAAAAAACAGGAAAACAACAAACTACAGGAAAGTAATAGATTACAGGGTCATTATCCCATCACATTTCCCACCCCACTAAGAGGATGAGATTTTCAGTTTAAGTGGAAATCTTATTTTAATAGTTGTCTGGAATAATTTCACAGCAAGATAAGGATGTAATATGGACAGAGTTCTGTGTGTTCAAATTCATCCCACGAGTACATCTGCGCCCTCTTCACTTTCTATTTTTAATATTCGATCTGCAATCCAAAGGTTGAAAGATGCTGAGTAAATTGGTCAAACTCTGACAGAGATTACAGTGTGGATCTCTGGGGTAAAGCTACAATAAGAAAAATAAACATGCTGCAAATTACTCAAAATAAAATCAGAAGTATGTAAGATCTTTGTAATGCTCTGCACTGGACATCTGTTAACTGATAATAGCAATCGACAGAGCAGATCAGGTCCTGATTGATTTGTAACTGGTTCAACTAAAACCACATTCAGCTTTTAAGAGTCCCAGAGGTCAAATTCTATTCTGGCTTTTACTTTTGAGCAGCGCGTGAGCGTTGTTTAAAATGTTTTTTTATTTCTCTTTTGGTGCCTGTGTTAACAAGTTAGAGAAGCCACACTTAATGTGGTGAGTCATGGCACATCCTAATCATTTTTTTCCGTGTGCAGCTGTCAGCAGAAATAGATGGTAAAGAAGTGTTTTGATAATTATATTGACTCTACTACAGTTTTAATGTCTTTATCTGTCACAAAGATGAGAAAATACTAATATATGTTTATGTTTTTTAAAAAATGTCCTCTGACGACATTATTTTAGACAGAATCCCATTAGTGTTGACACAAATTAAAGCCAGTGTAAACACTAATGGTAGTTCCTGTAAGAAATCTGTGTTTCACTGTGTGTTCACGCTTTTGGCACGTTGCAGATGGCCCGCGCTCACCCAGCGCCTGCTATGTCTGCTCACCTTTTCACCTATGATGACTGAATGTGTCCTCACCTTATAAAACACTGAAAAAGCTGTTTCATGCTCATCTCAGTGGGACCTTTAACTACTGTTGCTGATGCAAAAATGCAAATAGCCCTATTTGGCTGCTGTTTGGTTAATCCGTTAGGGGCTACGGTAGAAACATGGTGGTCTCCATAAACGAGGACCCGCTCCTTGTGTTGATAAAAATGACTCATTGTAAGGTAACGGAAGCACAACGGTTCTTAATTTCAGGTGATTATACACCAAAGAAAACATATCCTACACACTGGACCTTTAAATGCCAAAGTGAAATAGATAATTGTTGAACTTCAGGGATCAAAATTAATTACCAATAAATACATAAAATGCATGTTTGCACAAATGCAAAACGATAGACTTAAATCAGCGGAGCTACCAATGTGTTTTAGAAGTTACATAATTATAGATACAAGTAAATCGAGCTCACCTGTGTGTATCTGTTAGGTCCCAGTTGTGGTGAGTCACTATTGCAGCAAAACCTACATAATGATGATAAAGTAACGCTCCAAGCAACTCCACAATAAATCCGTTTTATCAGCGTTGAAACATAATAAAATATGAAAAGTGCTGACTAAAACTTTAGTGATTGCCAGATCTATGGAATGGATGGTGCACTATACATATATATTTGAAATTCCTACTCATTTTACCCAACAGCAGCTATTTTAAAGCAGAGATGTTCTCTGTGCACTGTACCCCTAAAATGTTACTGTATATTCTGAAAGCTCATGAAACCAGTGTCAGGAGCCATAACTGAATGAACAGTCATGGGTTCAGAGATTTCGGTTTCTGACAACGTGCCCTACAAGCTGCACTGGCCATGTCTTATTGCCATATTTGTGCAGGATTTATATTACCTGGGGAGCAGAGCAATATATCGATATTG
The DNA here is from genome assembly GCF_026936395.1 of Plectropomus leopardus. Taxonomy (NCBI): domain Eukaryota; kingdom Metazoa; phylum Chordata; class Actinopteri; order Perciformes; family Serranidae; genus Plectropomus; species Plectropomus leopardus. Next base: position 24,114,427 of record NC_142183.1, on the reverse strand, counting down.
CATCAATATCATGATATGGGACTTATATGGTCTTCAATTTTGTTTATTGTAATATTGTAAATGTTGTCTTCACTGGTTGTAAGGGCTGCTTTGCAGTCAAGTGATGTGATTTTCTGAACTACTGTTACCAATCCAGACTGTAGCTGGTCTTTTATTTGCCGTTACCGACACAGTCATTATATCCACATTACTGATGATTATTTACCAACAATCTCCTGTGTCAATATTTTGTCAAAGCACCAATAGTCAACCCTACAATATCATCTCAATATTGAGGTAATGCTGTGTGAATCAGCAATGTTTGCAAAGTACCGACACAAATTACCGACCATATTTTTCCAAACACAAAGGCCATGTGATAGTATTTGTTGTGTGTGAAGCAGCATCTCAGTGATCTGGGAGTCATAATTTTTTGCAATGTTTTATTTATTTTTGTCTTTATTTTCCTGGTGCCTGCTATCCTTTATGTGTATTTGCCGGCTGTCAAATTAAAGCATTTTGGGTGGAAATTCAGGAGGCTTTTCTCGCAACACAGCATGGACACTCACCCTGCAGAGCAATTAAACTGAGTGTCTCTTTGTGTGTCCATTGCATGGATAAAGAGAACCGGATTCAGTGTTGGAGGTGGGATCCTGTTCAGTCCTATGAAAGTTGCTCAGTGGTGCATGAAGCCAAAGAAGTTTGACTTCCTGGGTGTAAAATTACCCAGATCTTCCACATCACTGGGCCAGTAGAGCAAATGCAGAAGAGATTTCAGCAGCCAAGCAGCTAGTTTCCTTTGGCTTAGCCAGCGACTTCCGGTTTGGCCCACCGCTAACTTGAATGGGGATAAAATGATTAATATCGCAGCTCCATTGTACTTTTAAAAAGGTTATTAGACCGAATGGATCAAATCTGAATAGTGGAGCATTTTGCAGGGATTGTAACACTCAAAGATTTACAAACATCTCTTTTGCAATTTAAATCTAAAGGAAAAAGTCTTTTTGGGCCAAGTGGCATCAAGTGACAGAGCTGGAGGTTGTAATAACATAGTTTGGTCAATATGTCAAATTGGCTTCAAAGTCCTGCACTGTTCTGAAAATCAGTGTTATGGAGAGCCTTGACCCCATGACTAAAATGTAGACTTAATAATTTGACTAAAATGTAGACTACATTTATCCTGCGCAAATGTGCCACATGAAACACACACATTGGGTGGGTGGTGGTTTCTAAATTACACAAGCCCCCCTAGTACTACCAGTCCCGTGCAAATAGGGCTTATGTCTGTTATCTGTTTATATTTGGCCTCCATTCATGCACGGATAAAACCAGGTGGTGTGACTGCACTCCGCTGAGAAAGTATCCATTTAACTACAGGCTCCAAAAGTGGAAAAAAATAGACATTACATACCGCAATAAAGTCCCATGATCAGGTCACCATCACATGTTTTAGTATTAAAAGTGAGAATGGACCATAAATGTGTTACACTACACTACACACTCTTGTCTCTCCTCAGCACTTTCATCCACTCACACAGCCTCTCTTTGTCTTTTGGGATCCAAAATATATCAGTGTATTTTTGAGAACCCATTTGTCCAAGTCCTTTGAGAGCACCTGACCACACAACAGCATGAGCCAAGGGCTTTATCAGTGATCACTAGCATTTTGAAGCTGCATTATCCTGCTCATTATGTGCCTACTAATCCAAACATATTAATCGTTTCACAAGATATCGATTTTAATGATTTTATTACAAGCAGAAGTAAATTGCACAATGAGCTCCTGGGGAAAAATGAGTTTCAAAGAATTGAAACCACACACACACACACACAAACACACACACACACACACACACACACACACACACACACACACACACACACACACACACACACACTAGAGGCTACAATCCATTTTTGCGATTTATTAATCTATCCCTTTTCACAATGTCACTGTAAAAGCCACATTTACTCGTGCTATCGAGGCAAGCACGGCTTTATTAACAATTCAAATGAATGTGGAGTGAGGACGCCAGCACAGAGAGACACAGAAGCGCATAGATGTTTAAAAGTTAAAGGTTTACTGAAAGCCAGAGGCGTCACAAGACTGAGGCACAAGGCAGAGCTTGAAACAAAAAACTCTGTTGCTAGATTAGCAGGCTACAGTAAACTCAGCATAGTCTCCCTGCAGGCCTATAAATGCAACAAGTTATAAGTGCGGTCAAAACCCTTACCGTGATTCCAGGACCAGATAAAGGAACAGAGGGGTTAAAAGAGCCTGAACGGAACAACTTGTCACGAGGCAACAACAATCTAATGAACAGGGAATCGTTTGCCAGATAATTTGGGGTGAAAACAACTGAAAAAAACAAAATCCACAGTGGCCTTCTTATTATGTACTTTTGGGTCTTATGTACATAATGATAAACAGTACAAAATAACTAGAAATTAGTCAATCGAAATTTGAAATTTTGGCATTAAGGTTAAAATTACATCTGTGGACCAATCATGTCAGTTCCAGTGGCTTTAAGGTCAAATCTTATTTTGGTATTAGAAAAGAAAGCTCGGGGTCCATCTTAATATGCTGCCTGGCAGAACTGCTGCCAGTCAGGTTAGGTGAGGTGAAAGGGAGATCAAACTATAGCAGAGGCCTGTTCTCTTACCAATCATTTCTTTAGAAAATCTTCATAATTCCTTCAGGACTCTTATATGGATGAATTCACTGCATTCACATTAAAGTGACAAGGAGCCTGGAGCGCTGGGCATTGTAAAATACAGCATTGGAATCACTTTGCTTTCCATGATAATTCATCAAGGATGTAATAAACGTCAGAAGAACAGGCCCACACTTACTATAAAACATGCTTCCAACAAATAGCAGATACTTGACCACAGCTTGTGATGATTGCACTTAAAGATCCCCTCTGCTCCAAAATGCTTTTGTCTCATGTTTATGCTCTCTTAAATGACTGTCCTTGACTGTCCTGACTTGTATCTGCGCAAAGTTTGTCAACAGAGAGGTGTATTCACATTCCTTTATTTAAAGGGGCTATTTCTGCACACATCCTGGGCAAACTAGATAAGCTATTAGCTACGTCACTTATACAAAAGCAAATTGTTTTCTACAGAACAGAAAACGCCGGCAAATGATTTTTTTAGGGCTTTTCCTATCATTAACGACCAACCCAGGATTTGGGGTGGGGGTGTGTGTGGAGCTTCCTTCCACTATCTGCCAAAAACTACATCATAGCACATATTATTGTTTTTATTTTACAGCCACTGATGCAGTGTCAGCCAGCGGCAGAAGCTGACACTGCCAGCCTACATGCTAACAAGCTAACAAACAATATAAACAAACAAAAGATGCCAACTCTGGTAGTCGCTGACTTTGGTGCACGACAGACTCCTCATCTGAATCTGGGTCCCACTGAGGCTCAGACATGTTTGGCTGAATCTCTTTTGTTTCTTCTAATGCCAACGCTATCCATCTTGATGCACACTGCTGTATTCACTGGTCAGTCTAGCGCTAGTCTCCTGCTTTATTGAAGTGCTGTGCCAGCGCCTGAGAAAGCGTTTGGGTGGGGAGGAGGCTATATCGAGAGTAGACCTGCTATATCAAGTGTAGACCTGCTTCTGGTTACTTTTTTAGAGATTAAATGTAGGGAAACCATGTTAAATAAAATACTAATCATAGAGTATTTTTACATACTTAATTAACTTAAAACATATCTAGAGGGGGACTTTTTCATTGTTTTCTACACAGTGATTGGTCCACGGAAGAAGCGGCTGAGCCCACTTTGCCCGGTGATGGGTAATAATAGGGAGTAGAGAATGTTTTTGTTGATTTTTAAAAAAAATCTGCGGTTTTTGTTGTTGTTATTGTGGTTGTTGTTGTTGTTATTCCTGGCTTTCCCCACTAGATGTCCACTTCAGTGCTGGCAGATTCTCTTTTGAATTATCTGGCTTCATTAAGCCCAACATTGCAATCCTAATAGCCAGCGTTTGCTCAGCATCTCGTTTTCAGATCCAGCTCTGAGGCCATTTACATGGAAAAGATTGGGGAGCAGCATTAACAGATTGAATTATTGATCCTCTTGTGAAAAATATCGTTGTCTCAGCAGCTCGGGAAATAATTTGACTCAAGATGAGCACATTAAAACAAAACAACAACAACCGTTCAAATTAATGGCATCACAGATGCAGAAGTAGAGTTACTGGAGAGCTGTTGCAGCTCAGGTAAATTTGTATTGTTTCCTCAGAGGACAATGTAAAAGCACCTTATAGATGGCAGCATCAAGGTCTTACTCTATACTCTATCGCATACTTTCCATTCCCTCACAGTGCAGCTGAAATAATTCTTTATTGATATACAGTCATGGTCATCACAATCTCAGTCAGTTTATCTTCTTCACTGTTCTGCTGACTCTCCTGCTGGCCTGTCTTGTTTATTTATCTTTCTCTTCTTGCATCTCCTGCTTGACATTTTCCCTTTAATCTTGACTGTACAGTATTTGACAGATCCGAGCTTTGTTGTCCATGTATGTCCTTTTTTCATCTTGGTGTTCTGCTTTTTTCTCTCCCGCGCATCCTGTCACCTGTGTTGCTTCATGTTTCATGAATCGTGCGTTTATCGTTTTTAACACACGTCATTTTAATGCGCTGTTTAACATCTGGCCAGAGACAACTGAAAAGATTTGCCGTTTAGGTCTTTCGGTAACTCCAGTTCATTTACATTTTTATTGTACATTAATGGCCATTATCTTTATCTAAGAAGCGAAGTCATTTTAATATTTTGTGTCCTAATATTGAATTCTTCTGTAGGAAACAAAATGATTTTCCTGTCAGTCTATCTTATTTCGTGGGATAAAAATACTTCAAAGTCAGAGCAGTTCCACATCAATCAACCTAGAGACTAACTAATTATGAAATATACTCAGTATTGCTTCCTAAAAAGTATTCTGTCAGTTTTTTTCCATTTTAAATGTTCTACTCTCAGAGTTTTCTGATCCTCACATGTGACTGTTTCCTTGATAAAAGTTCTACACAGTGATATATTTACCACACACGGGCAAATGAATTTGGGCTTTACGTGCAGCAAATTTAAACAAATTTAAACTAGAATTTCAACACCACTCGGTGTTTTTAAGACTGCATTTTGACATTGTGATGCTCGCACTCACTCCTAAGGCATAAATATTATTCTCCGGCATGCTTTTGAACTAACCCATCCACCAGTCGCCTCAGGCACAACATTCATCTGTTTGCGACTGAGCTGACTCTCTCCTTGAGAGAAAAAGTGTCCTTGTGAGTATGAATGACTCGCCTGTACCCACCTGTAAAACTGCAACACACCCCGCGTGTTGCTTTTGTGCCCCGTTACTTCAGGCATTAAAGGGTGAGACCGCTTTTAGATACTCTTGCAATGTTCGTTTTTGTTGTTGCTTTGTTTGTTTGTTTGTGATGTTATTGACTGTCTTGCTGCTTCCAGTCAAAGTTTGGATTATTATAAATATATATATCGAGCTAGCAAGTTCTTTGAGCCTCCTGTTAAAACACACAATGTCTTATGGCTGCATTGCATTCTGGAGGTTTTTATCAGTGTCTCTGCCTCCTTTATGATGTATTTTCTACTGTATGAGTGTTGGGTGTCATTTAAAAAATGGCAGCTCTTCACATCGAGTCCTTGCTCTTCAGCTGTGACCCTTGTTAACATCAGAGACTTTACTTTGTATAATGACGTGGTCTCTAGTGTGCCATGAACAGTCATATATACGCTGCTTTCTGTTCCAAAGCCTACATCTGATTACATTCATTAGCAAGTTCAACTTAATTAAAAGAGGTATGAGTACTGATAGAGAATAGTTGCATTAAATTACCTCCGTATAGACTTGTACTTGTCACTTATTAATCTTTTTTCCTGCTGTAAATTTTTCAGCCCCATTAAAGCTCGAGTAGGCTTTTTTATTCTGGTGTCTTTGGGCCAAAATCTTATTATAACCCTTCGGCATATTGTAATTGAAGTGGTCTGAGAAAACACTTGACTTTTGCACCTCCATTGGCTGTTTTCAGATGTTTTAAAAAAAATCCACCCGGTGACGGTGAATTGCAGGACATTCCAGATAGAGGGTGTTCCTGTTGGCTGTTCTATAAGTGCATATACTAGTGCATGTTCCCTCAGATGATGAAAGCCTAATTCAATTTTGGAGAATCCTGCAGAAGAAATTGCTTTTCCAGAATTGGCAACAACTGCCTACACTGCACAGCAACCTAAAAATGAACCTATCAAAAAGAGTCTAAAAGAGTCTTACAATTAACAAAAGACATGTGGGTGAAGATTTTCAGAGATGGAAAGAAAATATTGCTAATAGTTTAGCCTCCTGGTAAATGAAGCCAAAAGATCACAGCTACGGCAGGTCATGGTTATGTCACAATAGCTTGCTCGAGCCTCAAATCACAGTGTGTCCTCCGCCCTCCGCCCTGCTGTTGAAGAACACCTTGTTGAAAGGGTAGCAGCTCAGGAGCCCCAGCTCCAAGGGGCTGGACAACCCTGACTCTCTGTTGGATCATCAAACTCTCTGTTGCTGCTGTTACCCAGCCTAATATGACCCCTGGGGCTGACTGGGTTCACCAGCCGAATTTGAGCCACTACAGCCCCTAATGGATGGTCCATCTCCAGAACTGCTGCCTGCTCTCCTCCTGGGGAAGCAGTCCAAAGCAGTGGCGAGCAAGACGCAGGCGTCATGCTAATTCATGACTCCTTTGTGGTCTGATACAGACAGAGAGCAAAACAAGCGAATGCACTGTGCACACTTCTACAGTGAAATAGGATTAAAAAGAAAATCTATGTATGGCGAACACTGTTACTGTATGAAGCATGTGCATATGCTCATGCTCGTCTGGTGGGAGGGGCTTAGGACAGAGAGGGGGGAGCTACAGGAAGAATGTGCATTTTCAAATTCTGCTGCTTATTTTTTTTTCTTTACCAAAAAAACTACCTACCCCAGCTTTAAGTGGTTGAATTGAGTGTTTAGACCTCAAAACAGCGTTGTTATTCACATTATGATGCCCCTAAAGTGCACTTACTTTATTTTAAGGCATGAAGAGCTATTTAGCTTGATCTTGATAAAGAACCTTCGAATGATAAGGGAAATTTAAAAAGCTGCTATTCAAATTCACAGCAAAAATAATGTCAATTTTATTTATAGAGGACACTTGGAAACAAATAGTGTTGACCAAAGTGCTGCACAACTTCAGAAAACAGATAAACACCTAAAGGACAATATAAACATAACTGCAGGGACACAAGGACAATAGAGGAACAACGCAGAAAGACAAAGCACTGATGATGCAGTATTGATCTCAATTGGATTTAAAGGCCAAGGAGTGGAGATGGGTTTTCAACCAAGATTAAAAAATGTCAACAGAGGGAGCAGACTTATGTGGAGGGATAAACCGTTCCATGGTATCATAAGGCTGTGGCTCTAAAATCCCGTAGAGTCATATCATAGAGATGGCTATCTCTCCAGAGCATTTCACTAAATCAACAGTCAGAAACATTTGGAAGCCATTTGCATAAAAACAAGTCCATTAAGGAGTTTCAGCTGTGATTACGGAAACTCAGAGCAATGTAAGCTCGAATGAAGGTTTATTGGGGAGGTGTGGCTGAGCTGTTATAAAGCATGATGAATGGAGCTGAGCACCTGTTTCAGACAGAATGCACACAGGTAACCACCAAACATAATTACACAATGCATATTAAGGTTTAGTTAAGTGAAAGCTCTCTTTTCCCTCTGTAGAGAGGGGCTGATATCAAAACATATTTTAGACACTTTAAAAAACTACTCCCTAAAAATACAATATCTGTCTGAGTAGATGCTGTATTGAGAGAGTTTCAAACGTGAAGTTTTGTTTCTCATAATGGCTGCTAACAGCACTTTCTGACCCAAACAGCTGACCGGCGGCAGATGAGAAATGTAGTGCCAAAGGGCAAGGCTGTGTGACGGTGAGGTAAAGCGGTAAAGCGCCAATGTAGACTGAATTAGATTTTTTTTTTTTTAGGTTGGCCTTTTATAAAGTGGTTAAAATACCATTTGATATCAACTCCTGTGGGGTGCGCGCTCCGTCTGTTTCTACAAACCGGGAGAGCGCCAACCGCCAGCTACTGTGTGAAATACTTTGACGATGCATAAGTATCTCATACAGCCCCACTTCAAAAATCCTGAACTCTCCCTTTTACTGCATTTTTAAATGTGAAGCAATATGCTAAGTATTGCCACAACATTGCAGTTTATTGCCTTTTTCCAACTGCTAATTATATTTACTGTTTATTGTTTATTCAAGAATCCCCATTAGAAGCACATGAATGTGCCCCTAGTCTTTCCAGGGTCCTGTACATTGAAATACAATACAACAGAAAATAAGAGTACAGACAACTTAAGATATAAAACAAGCTGACTGCTAGACTTATAACTACATGAAAAGAAAAAATAAATAAATATATAGTCGTCTAAGCAGTACAATTAGACATAGAAACAAAAAGAAAAAGACCTACAGACATAAAGTGACAAGGCAATAATATAGCAAGCAGTCTAAACAGATGAATTCATGACTTAGCAGAAAAACCTAAATTAATAACATCAATGAAATGTATGAAATTCATAAGAGAAAACAGATAAAGATTTAATGAAAATAAACTAACATAACTCAATGACAGAATTGAGGGAACTAAAATAACAAAACATAAACTAATAAATAAACAAACAAAAACCATATGTACGTACAATTATTGCATACAATCAATGTTGATCTTGCTAAGCAAGATCAACATTGATTGTGGTTAACAGAGAGATATGTCTTTATGTCCCCAAAGAAAAACCTTTCAGTCTCAGTCTGCTCATCTCACTTAAATCATTTTATTACAGCATATTGTATCTACTGGACTGAAAAAAACTATGGATTTTATTATTCCAGTAGGCTGCCACAACACTAATTGTATTTGTAATATTGAGAATTTATACAATAAAAAGTTGATACTTGGTGCAATACATAAAATCACAATACTATAACAATTTACATGTAAAATGATAAAATGTTTAAAATCCATTATTATTATTGTTATTATTATTATTATTGTTATTATTATTATTATTATTATTATTATTGTTATTAGTAGTAGTAGTAGTAGTAGTAGTAGTAGTAGTAGTAGTATTAGTATTAGTATTATTGCACACCCACTTATTACCAAAAATGGATGTTTTCCATTTATGATGCATATCAATTTGGTTTGTATATTCTCTCACTTGTAAGCTTGTACATTTTTAAAGAAGAGTTGATTATTAATGACATGAATCTCCATTATGTATTACTTTATTGGCTCATCTTGGAAATCAAATAAAGGTTGTGCAGTAGCTTTAATAGCCTGGAGGTAATTTATTGAGTGAGAAATGCAAGATCAACCACATCCGCATGTAGCTTATTAGGCTTCTAAGCAGCCTATTCAGCATTTAAGGAACTTTTGCTTTGCCTCTTCATTCATTAATTTTCTTGAGCCTTTTAAAAGTCCTCCTCCCTGCTCTTAACAGTTTGCCATCTCTGTAAATATCTTATCTATAGTAGAATTCAATCTTAAGTTAAAACCTGGAAACGCAATTTAAGAATTTCCCTACAGGACCAAGCTGCCCTATAAACGATGCCTTTAATGGATGATATCAGTGAGGGGCAGTGAAACGTGGCCCGTCAGTGAAACATGAAAAAAAGCTTTTCTTTTTCTTTTTGATGACCTGTCAGAGACAGCAGAGCAGAGGGGCAGAGTATAGTTGGGAGGCATAAATCCTCTGCTCCTTTTCATGTATGATGCGTGTGCCCTTGGTTACCTAGTAACTCTCCTCTCCATCTCCAATCGGCGCTCCCGAATATTCAGCCCCGAGCTCGCGCCGCGCGCTCCCGCGAAGCTCGTGTTGAGCCGAAGAGTCCAGGCAAAAGCATCAAAACGCACCAGGACTAGCAGGAGAGCTTTCCCGGCTGGAGAAAAAAACAACAACACAAAAACACGGGAGAAATCCTCTAAAAAGAGAGAGCGGAGCGAGGATGATGAGAGACGTTACCGCTTCACAGGAAGGTCATTCCCGAAAAACATAAGCAGTGCGCAGACTATATGGATATTTGGAGTATACCCGACTGCAAGTGAAGAAGACCCCGAAACAGTGAAACATTGTCCCGGCTTTTTATTATCCGGAAAAGCAAGGCATGGGGGGAATTACATCTCGGCAAGGCAGGTGAGTCATTTCATGATACTTGATGAGCAGCTGGGGGAGAAATCTCAGGGCTGTGTGTGTGCTGAGTGAGTTATGGGGAGATGCAGAGGAAGCGGGCACATCGGGCTACTTGGACTCAAATTATACGACTTGTCTCTTTTTCATGTAAAGACAAAGAGTGGTATTTTTGCGATGCTACATCGACGCACCGCAGTACACCGACATGAAGCACGTATACTTCCAAAACGCATTTTTTTTTGGTGTGTGTGTGTGTGAGAGAGAGAGAGAGAGAGAGACTTGAACAGACTACCCCGGGTCTTATTAGAGGCAGGAATTTGGATGCTGGATAACTGCGTGTATTTTACACACAAAGCCGCATATAATACACAACACTGCAATGCAAATGTTAATTCACATAATAAATGATGTGATAATTGTTCAGAGCACTTGTTACTTGGGCATAAAGACATCTCGCGCGTGATGGAGCAGTGACGCGCAGGCTCTCTCTCTCTCTCTCTCTCTCTCTCTCTCTCTCTCTCTCTCTCTCTTTCATTGCTCTGCCTTTAACGCAAATGAAATAGCCCGGTGACTTGCTTTAGGCAAATGAAATTGCAAGCTCCAAAGTTTAATGGAAATTAAACAGAAGAATTACTGAATCAAATCGCCCAGGATGACATCAGATCTAAGATTTTTTTTATTAAAATATATATATATATATATATATATATATATATATATATATAAGTGGATATATACAAGTGGAATCGGGCACCAGTTTGCAGCAAGCTACCTCAATCTGTTGTGGTGAGGAGCAGGATGATCTGCAAAAGGCATATGAGGGGATCCCCATTTTCATTTCTTTTTTTTTTTTTTTGTTTGTTAAGTTTTGCACACTGATTGATTTTCTTTGAGGTTTCTGGGTGAATATATCAATTTGGATGCTTTATTTAAATGCACAAGGTCCAACAAAAATTTGCTTGGTTAATAGCATTTAATTATTTTTGGCATTCAGGGTGATAAAATGCTTAAATAAATATATTTTAGTTATAATTTGGTACTCATATTTTCCTGCCTACTCATCACTGAAATTGTCTCTGACGTAGTAGCCTCTTTTCATCATTGATCTTTGACTTATTCCATGACTCTGCTAAATCCCTGCAGCAAGCGACCTCACTTTCCCATCTCTATAATTCCTGTGACAACTGTAAACCACATGCACAAACTGCTGGTGGAAGGAGAGAGTATAAATTTAAAACACTGTGATGAGCCTGCAGGCCCCCGGGTGTCTACTTTCTTGCAATCTTTACATTCCCGGACACATGGCAGAAGCTTTAAGATAAATAGTGTCATTGTGGAGAATAATTAACTGCGAGAGTTGAATCCCAAAAAAGGGAAGAGGGAGGTAAAATGTCAAGCAAGAGTTGTCATGGTGATTGGTTGAATAAGCAATGTGTCCCTGAAACCTAAGCATTTAGGAAATGATCCAGCCTTTTATTTGGCACTCATTCCCACTATTGATGAAAGAAGCCCTTAATGGGTGATAATAACGCAGACGTCATAGAATTCCTAGTTTTTGTTGCACGCATTTAACAGCCACCCTGTGAAATTTGATTAGCACTCTTTGGATTTTGATTTGCAGGCAAATTGCGTTCATTCATATTGTATGTGTGTCTTCAATATCATGTGAAGGATTATGCATGCTGCTGCTGCTGCTGCTGCTGCTGCTGCTGCTGCTGCTGCTGCTGCTGCTGCTGCTTGTGGATTCTCTCTCTGGCCCTTCAGAGTTTGTATTCCAGTCCAGCAAAGTGCTATTTTTCGAGTTCCCTGCTGTTTTAATATCCATTCTTTACTTTTTTTCAGAAATTTTCTGGGCTTGTGCTTGAGCTGTGTAATAATTATGGCAGCTAAAAACCGGAGCTTTGTGTTTTAGCTGTTGGAGAATAATTACCGAGAACGCTGCTCACTGAATGTGTTCATTAGTCGGACATTAGACTTTAAGGCTTGGCGCTACTGAGAAGTGGTCGACATGTGATCATTGACAGGTATACACACACGCACACTAACACACAGCATTTCAAAGTGCAGCATTGAGTCTATTGTTTACCCTGTGAGTCTCAGAACTGCTCAAGAAAAGCTCCATGAGACTCCCTGTCTGCTGCAAAGGTCAGCGAGGCTTCGTCCTGACCCAAAGTGAATACACCTGAGTATGTCTTGGCCTGACTTAACATGGATGAGCCGCTCATTGGCCCGAGAGGCCTCTTGTTCTGTAGCCTTCAGTTTCTCTTTCCGCGTGCTCTCGTTATTGCTCTCGCATCCAGACGTGTGGACGGAGTTGTGTGAGCGCCTGCGCTCCTCTGTGGATATGCAGAGGTGTGTTGTTGCACATATGAGAAAGGCTGCAGAAGGTTATTTGTGTTTTCTAATATTCTTCATTGTGTTTGACGCGTTGTCCTGGAGCAGCAGGAGCAGGAGCTGAAATAATTTCCCAAATGGATATCCCTTACCTTTGGAAAATATGTCCTATCACAAGGGCTGGGTATCATTTGGATTTTAATGATTCTGATTCTGCTTATATATTCTGTTTGTATATGATTCTCGAATTTTTTTTTCTTTGAGGAGTAGGGTCAGAACAGGGCGCATGCCGTTTTCACAAAGGAAATGTTTTTTAATTTTTTTTAATTACACAATTCATATTTATTCATATCCACAATCACTTCATGAAGTTTAAGAAACCTGTAAATGAATTTTAATACATAACATGACCTGACAATAATTCATGCATTCTTTTTCATTCACCACACTGAAACCCTCCGAATACTAACGGTCATTTGCTTGAAGTAAAAAAAAAAAAAAATAATAAGATTTCAAATAATTCTCCAGACATAGCTTCACATGTAAAGTTACTACATCTACCTCACACTCCAAGACTTTGCTCTGCCTGCTTCTTTACATATAGTCCACGAAATTAGTAGAGTGCAACCTTACACTGTAAAAATAATGGACGTAGCACCGCAAGGTCACCCATTGGTTTATAGACTCCTGTTTTGAAGCCTGGAGTTTGTCATTTTGGCCGGCGCATCTAAATTACTGGAGGAGCGAGCGGTGAATTTTACTGAAATGCAGCAGACACTGTCAGAAGAATTTGTCACTTAAAGCGGCAAGCCCTTAATTTTGTATAACCTGAAGCCATAATAAAATGTAAATAGGTGACTTATATAAAAATTAACCCCCCAAGGAGTTGTCATTAATGTTGAAATTAGGTATAGAGACCAACACCTTTTTAAAGTTTTTTTGTTTTTTAAGCCAGGTTGTAAAAATGTTTATTTCTGCAATAAAGTTGAGTAATTTAACATGGGTGCTTATGGGGATTTACTGGCTTCTGGAGCCAGTCTCAAGTGGCTGTTCATAGAAGTGTAGTTTTTGGCACTTAAGTGTTGGTTTCAGTGTTCAGCCGTTTGAACGTGACGGTTGAAGACAGAAACAGGCAGGCTTGTTTACTTCCTTGATGACACAGTGATCAATACAAACAACATACAGGTTGAAATGCATCTCTTTGCATCTTGTAGAAAAACATACAACTGGGCTGAGAATGGTGTTATAAGAGTAGCTTAGCTGCTTTGAGGATTAGCTCGGTGCATGTGTGTACAGTGTGTGTAGTGAGTGTGTGTGAGAGAGAGAGATGGTGGCTGTGCTGAGAGCAAACCAGTGTTGGCGATCGAAGCATAGGAGAAAACCTGTGGTCCATGATGTAAGGCCTTAACCAGACTCATGTGCTGACAACTCGTGTTGATTTTCCTGTAGTGCCTAGACAGGGTGATGACAAATTGTATCGCCTTGTGGAGCCTTGTCCAGTCCAGAAACAGTGGCAGAGTCAGTGGTGTAGTCGAGAGTATACACATGTATACAGACTATATCCATCTTTTTTTCTGGCCATTTACACTACATACACCCACATCTCGCCAGAGTGTAGCTGTTCAGGAGTCGATGAGCGGAATTGAAATTGCAATTTCTGAATGATTTCTTTGGACTGATTTAAAGTTTAAACCATTTTTAGAAGCCTATCACTGCCTATCCTACACCTGGAGAAAAGCCTGTCTTTGTTTGACCACCGTTTCCACTTCCTCTCAATGTCATACACACAAAGAGAAAAAGGCAGTTGTGGAGAATTTGGATTCAAAACATATTATATGTCACTATATTACCAAGCAAACAACATAGATGATGGCATTGGCCTTGAATGGCTGATGCTGTTAAAGACACACTGTGTAAAAATGTCTTGCAAAGCAGACATATTCAGACTTTCCTTAAGCCTATCTCTTTTTTTCTGTTAGTGCAGAAGAGATTCATTTAGTGAAATAATTTAATCCTTACCTTATAAAAATGTAAATGATTCAACGTCCTTCAGGTTTTCAATTGGCCTAAACAACAGTGTTAGTGCAGAGAGCTCTGAAAACTGACGGGGCTGTGTTTTTAAACCCAAGTCAAACTGTGTGTCATGAAGTGTCAGCTGAGCTCTTTCATAATCTGGCTGTCTGCAGACATGGACGTACAGTGACTAATGAAGGAGGATAAACTTGTCTCTTCATGTTTGCACAGGAGGATGCGCTTTCATCATCATTAAATCACACCTTTTGTTACACAATTGCCGAAGAACAACCTGATTGTTTTTTTAAAAATATCACTCGAAACAAGCGACAATCCACTAGATACAGTGGTGTCACATTCGTTTTTAAATAATGAATAAGAAGTATTTGTTAAATCTGTGAAAAGATGAAAGCGTCTTTGTTTGACTAACAAAATGGTTTTGGCCTGAGGCACAAAGATAGGCCTCAAGTCTACTGCACATAACATATTTAACAGAGATTTTACATTGTTCATGGCCCAAAAACATCTCCCCTGACTAACAGGTTTCCCTGCCAAAGACCAATGTCTGCTTAGTAAACAAGATTCTTTTGGACATCGCCATTCTAACTACAAAGCAGATGTCACACAGTATGTCTCCGCTCGCTGTCTGCCAGAAGTTATCTATTTATTATTTATTTATTAATTAGAAAATTTACACTCGATAATACACAGGCAGAGGACGAAGGCTGCTGAGTTAAAATCAGGGACGAATATGCGGCAGCAGTGAGGAGCTATTTTCGATTGTTTTCCTTTTTTAAAAATGCATCACATAGAGAGAGACAGGGAGAGGTGGGGGCGTGAGGCTGCCATGATAGGGAGAGCAAAGCTTCACTTTAGACTTGCACAAGCTTAGTTTGGGGATGAAGCTCAGTTCATTTCATTCATGTGGAACACGCAAACGACATGAATGACCTTTTTAACTCTGGCGTACGGGAATCAATCCACCGAGGCAGCGTGTGCAAGTTTGTTTACATTCCATTGATTTGACTTTGTGGAAGTGTCACACTTATTTGCCGACTATTTGACTAGGATTTGCATAGACTCGCACATGCAGTATGATACGGCAAACAGCTATCTCGAATTTATGTATAGATTTCCGTGGTCCTGCACTTACTGTCCTCTAAAAGTCCACATCTGCAGCTTGCCAGCTCATTTGAATTTTAAATTGTCTGTCAAAAAGAATTTAAGGTACGTCTGAAACGAACAAAGTCCTTACTTTGCGGCTGACAGGGGTGAAGCCCTGCCTGTTTGTTTTCTGGAAAGTTCACCTTAATCCATATGATTCAAATTGCATTCTATTCCACTTAATCCACCCGCAGAATAGACAGACAAGTGACAGGGAATCAACACTTTTAAATCCCGGGGATGAACGTTACTGTTCAGGTAAAGTTGATGTGGCAGAGTGTGCCTTTCCCCCGTCGATTCCCCGGCTTCTTATCCAACAAAGCAATCGCTAAGCCCCTTTCTCTCCTCATTTTCCTAACATGGAGTGAGTATTGTGTGGGTCTGGCAGGACACAGAAGCGAAGGGCCCGCCTAATTCATGGGGTAAATTAGTGAAGATAAGGCCTGAGTCAGTACCTCCAGCCTACCATAGATCCCCTGGGGCAGGCTCTTAAGGAGCTTAGTAAAAGCCTGTCGTATGAAGACATGACATGGAGCTGGCTAAATGGGCTACGTTGGAGTGTCTTCCATCAACCTAATATTCATATATGGGTCACTGTCGTTCAAGCATTAATCCCATTCAATTTATTCATTCTTGGTTATTAATTCAGAGTTTTAGGAAAATAAGGCACTGTGTGTGAGAAAGGTGATAGAACTGTATTAGTGAGGCTCTAATGCAACTGTGAACCAAACTGGCAAAACACTTAGGCTGCACTCATAAGACCATGTTGTGTAAGTCTGTGCCACCAAATCAATAATGAATGCTGGTTTACCCGTAGTAAAAGAACAAGGAAGAACTCCTCCAGAGTCACTGGGTCACATACACTGGGGAAACAATTAGAGGCTTCCTCACGCATCGCGGTGCCGCAACTTGTTTTTTTTTCTGTCTTTTTTCAGCCCTGCGCATTTCCCCTTAATTTTTCTCCAGGGTCCGGCAGCATGTCTGTACCGTGGTTGAGAAATTACAGACACCGGTCGCAAAGTCTTTTCCAGCCCGAGCTACAAAAGGCCGTGTCAGGTCCTTGTGATGTATGTGGGGGCCACGTGAAGTGGAAAGCATGGTGACGGATAGGACAGCAGTCTTGCGGGTGTGTGTGTTAACCTCATAATGCTGACAGATTACAGATTTAAATATTTTAAACCTCACAGAGCACATGCTGCTGGTGATGAAGAGAGTGGAAATGACTGCAGTAATGCAAGAGATTAATAGAGATCCTTCCTCACTCTCTCCCACGCACACACACACACACACACACACACACACACACACACACACTTACACACACACTCCTCTGAAACTGGTTGGCCATCATGTAATCACAGACCCCTGCACTACGATCAGACTCTTGGATTACAGTTGCTTTATACAGTTTTGTATCGTCTCTTCTCTCCTCTCACCACTAGTTTCAATTGCACACACACCAATATTGAAGATTTTTGACTATATTATGGATTTAGTTAAATCACTGCTGACATTGAGTCCAGTGTCATGCTGGTTTATCTTTCTTCCTTTTTCAAGGCAAGCTTTAAATTATGTAGAAGTGTTTATTTATATCCTATTTTTATATCTGTTTTTAGGCTGACTCTCCACCGCTCTTTTCACCTGTATTTGTGACACGGAGAAGGCATTAGGCACAGATGTGACTGGTTCATAGCTCTGGTTGACTGAGGTATTGCCTCCACTGAGCTATTTATTTTTTCATCCCACTTACTTTGGCTGCTGAGAAACCTGGAGACCAAATAAAATATTATGTGTATCATAAATGTAAAGCACAGGTTTGTGATGGGGCCTTTAGTTAGTCCTTGTGCACACTATGTTGTTTTTTTACTCAGGACTGGAGACAGAAATGTAAGAAATACTGAGGTAATTAGGTAAATTTTTCCCACTGCAGCATCACCCTAGTAGAAAGTTTTGACTAGCCTCTTAAAAAAGTGAATAACGATTTTGTTTCTGACTTTTTTTAAATTCATTTGAGTGTTTTATTGATGTTCTCTCTTTAAATGTTTCAAAACTTTCCCCCTAATGCCAGGCATACAACTCTGGTGGAGATACAATCTTTATTTTTTTACCTTAAAGGGGAACTACACCCATTTTCAAAATTCATACATTATTCTTATGGTCTGAGACAGTCCAAAATAGTGCTTAAAGTCAAATTTGTGATGTCATAGTCAATAAAGTCCGCAGCTGCTCTGGAGACGATGAATTCTTAACAATGTTCTAGAGACTGAGAGCAACCAAGGGAATGGTCTGAGTGTATGGAAACATTTCTATGTCAGAACAGAGAACACATATCAGTTGTTTATTTAAAAAAAAAAAGCTGCCAGTGGAGGATACCTGCACCCTCCAACAGAGGTCCTAGCTAAGCCCCTAATGTCCTGAAATCCTGGTGAGCTCAAAAAATCCTAGAAATGTCGTAAAATCATTGAAATGTCACAAAATTTTGAGAAATGCCCAAAAGTAAAAGAAATGTCTTACAATCATAGAAATATCCTAATATCATAGAAATGTCATAACATTTGGAAAATGTCCAAAAATCCAAGAAACATCCTAAAATTCAAGAAATGTTCTAAAATCATACATTTTTCCTGAAATGCTGGAAATGTCCAAAAATCCAAGAAGCATCCTAAAATCCTGAAAATGTCCTAAAATCATAGACATGTCAAATAATTTGAGAAATGTCCAAAAATCCAAGAAACATCCTAAGATCCTAGAAATATCCTAAAATTTTCCTGAAATCCTAGAAATGTCCTTAAATTTTCCTAAAATACTGGAAATGGTCTAAAATGTTGCTGAAATCCTAGAAATGGCCTAAAATTGTCATAAAATTAATTTTTTTTTCCTGAAATCCTAGAAATGTCCTAAAATTGTCCTAAAATCCTGGAAATGTCCTAAAACCACAGAAATGTCATAAAATTTGAGAAATGTGAGAGAGAGCAGCTCATGTTCACAAGCATTGATTAAACTTTGTTAGGCCGTGGAAATATCATATTGCACTTCTTAATTTAGGTGGTGTTAAACAGTACTATAAAAAAAAATATATATAAACCCTACAGAAAATTACCAAAATCAACCCCCCAAAAAGTAAGCTAAGGTTTTAATTAGCTGAGGTGAGGTCATTTCAACTCCCAAATTCCCCAAACAATAGTGAGGACATGTCCTCGGTGTCCTCGGTAGTAGCTACATCTCTGTCTTTACTGATGCTCACTTTTCCTCCCTCACTTCACATACATGCAAATCAGGTTGACTGGAGAGTCTGAGTTGCCTGCAGGTTTTAATGTGAGTGTGAGTGGATCTCTGTGTGTTAGTCCTTTGATCCACAGTCCACTGTGTCCCCTTGTAGTCTTCAGTAACCTGAAAAGGGATACGTGAGTAAAACAATACATGGATCAGTAAGTAGTAAGCAACCAAATCTAATCAGAGTCTCATAACAGTACTGTGTTTTACAGTGAGGCAGCTTTTTAAATGGGCCTTGATGACTTTGTAAACCCTCTTCCTTTCAAAGACAGTACCTGCGTTGGGATTGGTTTATTTTGGTGCTTACATGTAGACCTGCTCCTGACTGTAGTCTATTTATATCTCTTGCCAGCTTGGCAATGCTTCCTGATAGCCTTTGAGGACAGAGAAATTCCTCCATCAAACTCAGGGCCCATCTGTGCCCATATTCCTCCCAAAAGGAGCCATCCTCCACAATTATAGCATTCTTCCAATGATACCATCATCATGCCATCACTCTGTGTAAGAACAGGCTCCAGGAAATTGACTTGATATTAATCTGACAAAATTACCAAGAAAGGAAATTAGACTTGGGAATTTTCTCTGGCATTGGTTGACTTTTAAAGTCAAGATGCTCACTCTGCATGGCTCTTTGAGCTCAAATAATAGCACATTTAGCTATTTTATTATTTTAAATATTTTGTCAGAGTACATGTCGAGCTTTAACAGAGTTTATTTGACCTAATATGTTCTCTTTGACTTGCTGCAGCTCATTACATTGATACGGATCCAGATTCACCTGAAAATCTGGGTCATTACAGAAATAGCCTTGTGGCTTACTCTCCCAAGACTGCAGCTCTGATGAATTGGTGGCTGTAGGTCACTATGACAATGGTTTGAGTGAAAAAGTGAGGAAGAGGGCAGGAGCTTGAGATTTTTTTGACGAGTGTCTTGTTTCTTTATTAATCTAGAAAAAAGTTTTGTTTCCGGGGAGTTTGGTGATGTGGGTGAACACATAAGACTAGAGGGATCCTCTAGGCGCTTTGCTGATCCTTTAAGTAGCACAGATTTGAGGGTTTTTGCTAAAACTGCCCAAGTTATGCGCTCCAAAATCCATAATCGCATATTATTTGTAGAATGCTGTAGCTATGTGGGATGCAATTTGAACTGTGATTATTAATATACTGTATTTCCACGGCTTTAAGTCCTCATGTGCCTTTTTTTAGCCACAACTTGCTGTGTTTTTATGGAATCCTGGAAAGTGACACCTGTGTTTTGTCGCTCGAGTCACTACAACAGGAAGGTAGATTTAGGATGAGAGACTCCAGAGTTGTAGTTTCTCTCATAGGTCCTTTCAGTCTGCGCCCACTGTGAATTTCAGCCGGGTTTAAGTACAGGTGTTGAATGACATAATAGTGGTGGGCAGTTCAGTCCTGAAGCTGAAGAGTGAAATGATACTGTTAGATAGAAATGGTTCTCTGAGAGTAGCAGGAATGGAGCGGGGATCAGAGAGGATAAGAGCAAGGACAGAAGGAAGAGTCGAGATTGAAAGGAAACAAGAGGAAAATGGTTAGGTTGGAGAAAGGTAAGCCTGGATAAGCCTTTTGACAAGTGAGCTCTGGGCTGGAGAAAGCCAGTCAAACAAAAATCCGCCAAGTTTGTTTTATTCATGCTGTGGACAACTACGGCTCCACCATCTATTTTTTACAGCGATACACAAACAACAAGCAGAATACAAATGCTACTGAATTGTATCCTGCGCTCCCCCTTTTATGTGAAGATTTCTGATTGAGGCAGATCTCCCTGCCATGTTGAAAATTACTAAATGATTCAAGGTTTTCTGACACCCCAGAATTTACTGGCATCCTCATCTCTTATTCCCTTTAATCACATCCTCTTTCAATCCAAACCTGCTTCACACACATTTCGTGCATTTAAAATTCTGCAGAAGCCCCAACTCCAAAGCAAACAGCGACAATAAGCATTTATTGTTGAAGCTTTTTTGGTCGCCTGGCACCCAGTAATATGTTAACTAATGGGATGTCGAATGGAGTTATTTGCTATTGCCGCTGAAGAATAACAATTCACCAAACAGGATATTGAATTTACATTCTTTGAGCCTCTTCTTGGTCTGTTCGACCAAAATATCTCCCACATCTGAAATAAATTATTGATGGGAAGGAGTATTGTGGACTTTACAGTGCTGCAAATGGTATCAGAACTGTAAAATATATTCCACCAAGACTGCTACACGTCGTTTTACTTGATTGGCTGTTGAGAAAATACCTAAAGGAAAGTCATTATCCAGCGAACACACACACTTGCACACTACACCCAAAGACTCCTCGGGGTTGATTCTAATGATACCCATGTGATTTATCCAGCAGATCCATGATCAGTGTGTAAAAAGGAATCCAGAGCTGACCTAATAAGCCATATCTTTGCCTTTGTTTCCCACTGTGCTTTTTTGAAAGGAGACATTAGGAAGCACGAATGAGGAAACCTTATCACAAAAGATGTTGGAAATGTGACATATTTCCTCGGGGATAATTGTGCTTTGTGTCTCGGTGGCCCACTTTTCCCTTCGTACTGATGCTTTGCTGCACACGAATGACAAACAGCTGCCTTACATGTAAAGGTCTTTTTTAGTCAAATCCATTAGCAAAGGTTCAGAGCAGAGGACTTGAGAGCAGAATATCCTCCATTGAGGAAATGTTTACACTTTGCGTTTAAATTGTTCAGCACAGTGCGGAAGGACTTGTCAAATTGGGTTAAATGAAGATCCTCAATTTCCCTTTTAATCTGAGTCTTACACCCCATACCCACGCAAAAAAACATACCAAAAAAACAAACAAAACAAAACAAAAAAACGCTGCTAAAGATAAAAAGCGACCAAAACAGTAGAGCATGGATATAGTGGTGAATGGCTCATAGAGGATATTTATGTAATCTTGGGGCACCAGGGCTGACTCAAACCCGACTCAGAGCCGCTGTTGCATAGAGAGGCCCAAGGACAGTAGCAAATTTTCTAAATCCCTGGTAGACACAGAAAGTTAAGACAAGCAGTGTTGCAATAAAACAAAGCCCAACCCATTTATCTGAGCATCCCACACAACCCCTGGCCCAGATTTACAGCCCCGAGCATCCAGAGCTACCAAATCTTCTGGCAGCCACCGCCGCAGATATTGATAGGAAGAGCTAGAATCCCACCAAGGAATTCTGGAGCTGGAGGGGCTAACTTCCCAAAACATGAGCCGTCCCTGAATGGTTTCAGAATCAAAGGCCGAAAAGTGTATGATGTAAAACGTTATGTACTATAATAACATTGTAAATTGGGACAAATTGTCTGTCATTGATTTTTTTTTGCTCTTTCTCTGAACTTGTCTAGCAAGTGTCTCGTGCTATGTGGCATTAAGAGTTTATGGATTGTTTGACAAAGCCAGGTCTTTGATGAGCATTTGTAACCTCCGGAGACAGAACACAGCTGCTATTCCGTCAAGAGCAAAATGCCTGTTTGAAAACAAATAAAAACAGGCCCTCTCTCATCATTAGATCTAAAGCACTTAATCCTGCACAGAGGCGGCTCTCCTCTTCCACTGAAAACCTTTTCTTTGTATCGCTTATGGATTTCCTCTATGGAGTATCTCTGCATACCAAGTCGCTGATGCTAACCTCTGGAAGTCTTTGCCGTCATGCCCTTGTTTAGATTATCCCATGGGTGTGTATACAGATGCCTTTTAAATTATTCACAAGATAACAGAAAGTGAGCAGAATTCTCGCTCTGAGATAGAAAAAGGAAATTTGTGGTATTAAAAAATGCGTTTGTTCCCGGAAAACTTAAAACGCTGCAGTTTGCTTCTGTCAAACAAGCATAGCAAAAAAAATTACAAAGCATAAAAAGCCAGATTCTACTCCCGCTGAGTGAAAATTTCCTCCTGATTTAGCTCACCATTTTTTCCCTGCCAACTCATGAAACATGAAATGCACAATACAAATCACCCCCACACACTGAGACACACCTACGCAGGCCTGTATTTATGCTAGCCAGGCTTCCTATTACTCACCACAGGGGTAAATATTGGTAAAAGGTGACGTGCCACTGTGGCTCCAGTGGCTTTGCTTTTAGTGGTTATGAAAATTGCGAGAAGGCCTTGTAGTCACATGAAATTTTACAGCAGGCATGGAGGCACTTTCATTGTTGTGTTTGCTCCTCGCAAAAGCTCCAAGGCTCTTCAGCTAGAAAACAACAATGGCCTCGTTGTTCCGACTCATCTGCGTTCATGCCTGGTAAAAGGAGCATAAAAATCTCTCCCCCCGCCCCCTGCGAGCCCCGGCTCGTATCGGCACAGTTCAGGCACAGAGGAATAGTTTTTCAAAGTGTCACCGTTTAGGGCATGGTTTGGATGTCAGCAGCTAAATGAATAAATAATGTGCCCTCAAGTTGCATTTGATGTAGCGGGATCTGATCTGATATGACTTTTCACTCAAGGTAGCTAACATCCAGATGTTAGAGGAAAACCCTTTCTTCCCCCCTCAGGTTGCTAATGAAACATGGAACAGGGAGGATGTTTATCCTCATTTCACCGACGAAAACATTCGGATGAATGTTAAAAAGAGGCAGATGAGAGAAGTTGTTTCATTAGAGCAAAATTGGTTCGGAAATGTTGCGTCGTGTGTGCGTCTGCATGGGCGATGGCAGGGAGTACATAGACAGAATCTACAGTATGTGTTGTCATTGCTCTGGGCTCCTTTGCTGCAAAGTAGGCACAGGATAGGAAGAGAGATACAGTAGTAGCTCACAGTGCGTGCTGTGTGCAGTTTTTGAGGAAGTGCAGACAACCCGAGGCCAAATTTGCCTGCAGTGTTTGGACATGGCCTACTTCTAAGCGTGCAGTCATTAATGTGGTTTTCTACTCTGTTTAAAGTACACAAATGGGATTTTAATTCATACCCAGAGTTCCTTATGCAGAGTGTCTGCACTGTGTCTTTTCATCCCACTAAACTCAGCACCATATGTATAGGTAAAACAGCATGGATTTTTAGGAAGTAGTGACATCCTGGCGCCTTGCTGAATGACCTTGAGTACCCTCAGTAAGCCGCAGTGTCTGAGGATGTGTGCGCTCAGTACCGTAGTGGCCTACTCTTGTCTCATGGACTTTGTAGTGCCTGTGTGTGTTTGAATAATGTCCTGCAGGAGACACTCTAAGTGCAACGTCTAGGACTCAGGCGTCAGCAGTAATATCAGGGCAACCTCTCCTCTCTCCTCTGTGTGCAATGGCATGGGGGATATTACAGCATTAGAACTCATGAATTATAGCCATATTGTTAGCTCAATGTCATGGGACAGAGACACGTTTGTGGTACCACCATGGCTTCAGTCAAGAGCTAGAAAAGGAGAAATGGGGATTATAAAATTTGTTTTTAAATATATACCTGTGCACACTGTTTTTTGACTCTTGGTGATAAATTTAAGCCAATTTCACTGAATAATGCCGTATTGAATTAGGATGCCACATTTGTCACCAACTGTTGTGAGCTTAAGGCTGCTCCTCTGTTTGATCTGAAGGCTGCTGTGCTATCGCAGAGCCACGTACAACTCAGGATTCTGTATCATAGCAAATGGATCTGTGCGTTTCCCAAAGACAAGGGGGATGGTGGAGGGGGAACCAGTGCAATAACAAAAGATGCATTACCTAATAGATTTGGCAGAAATACAGAGTTCAGGGCGGTCTGATAAAGCTGGGTTACAGTACTTTAATCAATCACTAAGAACACGAGCCAATTTAGGAAGAAGCCTGACATTCAAGATAGGCTTTCAGACAGGATTAGAAATACTGAATGGAGAGTCGACATATCTGCCAGGGCGAGCCGAAAGGACTGTTGTCAGGGGACAGTGTTCCCTCCTCCATGTGTGATATTGAGGCATGTCTCTCCCGAACAATCCCACCCTCCTCTTTCTATTTGGAAAGTCACATCCTGTCTTCCTGGCCTTGCCCCTCAGTTACACGAATGCAGATGAGTATTAGTAACAAGACAGCATTGGTCGCCTCTGTTGTTTACTCTCTCCGCTCCAGAAAGGGCACTGTCATTTAAGATGTCCCTCGGAGCTCATCATCATCTGGAGTCTCCGGCCTTACTAATAATATCTAGAATATCAATGTGAGCATGCAGTGAGCAGAGTAAGGCGGCTGCTTTTCTAAACAGACAACTGGGAGAGTCACTGGAGGAAAAACAGCTGCTTTCTTTGCCTTCAGGACATTGTTCTGGTGTTTTTTTATTTATATATTTATTTTTTTTTACCCACACCGAAGCAGCCTGTTGATCTTATCTCTAACACTCATATGTTTGGACACCACAATCTAAGTAAAATTTTAAAGAAGTGTTTTGCTGCTGAATAGACGGTCTTTTCACAAAACTCGGCAGGCTATATAGTAGAAAAATGCACATACTTTTGAAATTGGTGCTACATGACCATAGAAACAGAGGAAAAGGATTGAGGCGTTTGCTTTTAATCAAGAGGTAAAAAACCTATAAACCATCTCCACAGTAAACAGAAAGGTAGCAAGCTGGTAAAAAACACATCAGCCTCTGTTAACAATACAATAAAAAGTATGGCATCCACTTCCTCTGTATTAATTCATATATAACAGCCAATTAGTGTACTAAAATGTATCTGAAGTCATTTAGGCAAGAAATAAGCAATGCAGTAACATAATCTTGGTTCATATTTTATCAGCACTGCCTACCGCCATTTGATCTCAATATTTTTAGCCTCTACAATACTGGAAACAGTATGGCAACTCTCATATTCTAGCCAAACGTTTCACCAAAATATGTCTCTAAAGACGTTTTAGGTGAGAAACAGGCAACACGGGACAGATTCTTGTTTCATTTTTGATCAGCACTGCCTACCACCACCATTTGGTCTCAGTATTTTCAGCCTCTGTTGTTACAATACGGAAAACAATATGGCACCCATTTCCTGTTCATACATTCTGGTATTACAGCCAGCAGTGCAATAAAATATGTTTCTGAAAACATTTGAAGTGAGAAATAGGCAATTCAGTTAAACAAAACAAAACAAAACAAAACAAAACATATATCCTGTTTTATATATATATAACAAGAGACAGTATGCAGCCCACTTCCTGTTCAGAGATTATTGTATTATTCCAAACAGTGCGCTAAAGTGAAGACATTTTAAGTGAAAATAGGCAATACAGTAGAAAAAAAATCTTGCTTTATATTTGATCAGCGCTGCCTTGTTTTCCTGTTTGATTTCGGTTTGGTCTGAGTAGTAGGGAGAAAAGAGGGGCAGGTCTCTCTTGATTTGCTTTTCTACTCTTTAGCGGACATACACAAATGCAGAAGTACAACCTGTAGTTCGAGCACCAGCCCTCGAGCCAGTGAAAATCCACTGGATGCTGGGAAACTACACTAAACTAGATGAGCAGCAGCAATCTGGCTGCTAGGTGGAGGGAACCACCACAGTTAATTGTTTACCACAGTTCATTTACACATACGACCCACATTGTTTGGATACAAAGCTGGTTAAAAATGGACGAAGTATCCCTTTAAGAATATATCTGACTCTAGCTGCAAATTTTGAGATGAATTTATTTTCTAAAGCTTTGGGGTTCCCTGAGGGGAAAACCTTGCCTTTAGCTCCAGCCCTATAGAGCCTGGGATCAATGGGGGAAACAGCCAGGGGCTCTGATGCTGCTGGATAAAGGGGTGGTTCAACTGTGGTGATTGATATCACCTCACTAATCCCTCCACATCTCTCTAAATCCACCTGGCTGTAGCTCTGAATGAGCCCGTAATGTGATGAATTAAGATGTAAATACTCAAGCCACATTTAAATTTCCCATTGTCATATTCTGTGAGTATTTATTATGTAAACGAAAGCAGTCGGAATTATATTTTTAGGACATTTTGTAGCTCTTTTCTTTACATTCAAAAATCTTTATTAAGGCTTTCCTGAAGCTATGAAGTATGTTCAATACACCCATTCCCATTCAAGATCAGGATACAGTTCACAGCCAACCTGTCTCTGAAATGTCAGAGACTGTATGCCATATAGTCCTCGTGGATATTAAAGCGCTATTAATTTCTTAAACACCTCTTATTAATGACTGATAGAGGCCATGTGGCGTGGCATGTGTTTGTTTGGTCTTTGTTTATGCTGAAGATGAAGGTCACCCCCTCATTAGTGCAGCAGCATCTTTTTTGATGTTGTGATATACATAGTAATCAAGTGTGCCTCACATCGCTGTTTACTGTTGACCTTTAGTTAAAAGCACATCACTGTCAGGTCGGTTTGAAACTTAATTATGCTCCCATAAAACTCGAGGCATCATGTGCAGTGGACAGACCTCATTTAATCTGCTGTCATTAGGCTACAGTGACCCTGTGCTCCCTCTGTAAATAGGGCCCACACCATAATGCCCATGAATCCATTATAGCCTTTTTTTTTATATAAGAAAATAAACGCATATGGTTTTGCTGTGTCAAGCGCGCTTGTGTACATCTCGGCTTTCAGCTATGTATTCAGAAATCCTGCTTGTCACACAACAATACACTTTGGCACCTCTCACTTCTCTGCAACTACCAAGCATTTGCATGTCAATAGCATCAGTCTACCACTGTGCTTTTGGCATTTGTGAGTACTCTGAAAGGAAGCCAGGTAGCGGAGGCCTCTGAAAAGAAACATCAGAATAATGTGTTGCTGTCATTAACGCGTTATTTTCTCAAAAATGTATCTTGGCGCATTTGGTCATCAATCACAATTAAGGACTCTTAGATGTACAGCTCAGGACGGTTTTAAAACTACATGCAATATTTAAAGCACATCCCTTGAGGGAAAAGGTGAAGCTACAGACCTGCTGTATATGATGCAACACACTGTGATACTTTTAGATCAGATTAATTAATTCCCCTTCCTACATTAAGTCTAGCAGTCGAACACCATATTTTACCTAAATGTGGAGTTTCTCTGTGTTTGCACATTACTGTAACTGCTGCAAATGCTAAGGCACCTAATGCATTATTAGCTCATTAATTTTACAGGCGGCATCTGGGTCATGTCTCTGCTTGGTATATGTATGTATTATTCTGTGGGAGCCCTCTCACATCGAATGATGAAGCTGATCTTTCAATTTCCCTGCGAACTGCAGCCTACTTACCTTAAATTAAAGCTGTTATTTAGCTTATTAGGCCATGGAAAGATTCATTTTCTCAGCATACTTACAGTACATATTGTACACGCACACACACATGCACACACAGATGCACAAGGCTATTACATTTCACAGCAAAGGCCCAACAGCTTTCATTTTAGTGTAAAAAAAAATGAAATTAATTCCACATTCTTCTGGACAAGTTGATCTGAATTTTTTATCTTTGTCTGCAGAAAACATAATTCAAAATGCAGTGGGTGAAAGTGGTGAATTACATGCATTGAGTGCAGGGCTTCACTGCTTTTTGAAATGGTGCATAGCTAAGTGTTGTCCTCAGGATGATCAGCTCTTCAAAGGCCTGGCTTTGTGTGGTTTATGAGGATACTTCTGTTTGTGTTTTAGTTTCTGTGATGGGGGGGTTGGTGGATGGCAGGGACACTACTGCAAGAATTAATTTTCTCTATTCCTACCAGGAAATGTTTGCCACATTGTGGACATTACTGCATTGTAAATTACCCTCGTAATCCCAGTTTTAAATGTATAGTGCGTGCTACTCTGTGCAAAGACAATCTAAATCACATTATCACGAGAACCATTCTTCTGGCCCAGAGGAACTGTTTTGTTCTGTTTAAATAATTGCCTACCAATGTGGGTTACTCTTAGTTGCGTATCTGCATTTGATACTGGCTTTGCAAATGAGTATTCAGGCCAAGGACAACTGCATGGTCTCTTTAACCCAGAGTAGAAGGGTCAATACTAGCCATAGGAGCTGATCCATCTAAGATTTTGTAATGCGGTGCCAATGAACTTGGAGCCCTGATTGTGAGAGATCAACTCTCTGTTGTAATTACCAGCCAGACCTCAATTAACTCACAGCAAACCTTTCAGTTCAACTCTATATGTTTGTGAAGTGTTAATAGCTGCTGTAAGAAAAATGTTTCCCCCACTCTCATGCATGCCAGTTCTTTGGTGCATCTGATCCACATGGATCAATGTTCAATGCGCCGCATATTGTTCGATACATTACTTAAAATGACATACTTTAAGCATTCGATACAGACTTTAAATAGGAAATAAGCCATTTATCCTAAATGATCCTCATTAATCTTAAACTATAATCAATCAGTGTAAATGTTAAGTGAGTTTTCTTCTCGGGCAATAACTCTTTGGAACTGGTGGCGAGCTTCATGGCAAGCAACATTTTGACCAAAGAGTATAGCAGGAGTAATACACAGCAGTTCACATTTGAAGTGATTGTCATAAACTTTGATTTGCTTTATATACGTAGTGCCATGCTAGCGCTGTTCAGGTTCCTTGCACTTGCCTGAATTTTATTAGGGATTCATCCCAGAAGGCTAAAAATCCATCCTCCTTTCAACTGTAAGCCAGAAATTGATGTTAGTGCTGCCATGTTATACGTGCTGTCTTCACAGTGGAGGAGATGAGAAGAGCTGCTTGAAATATCTGCTGAATTCTCCTTGGTATGCTCGAGTGTATCCTCTCCAGGAATTCAATCATGTTTCACATGCGCTCACCAAGTCCAATCAAATGTGTTGCCACATCGCAGATGTAGGATGATTTGACCAACAACAAGGAAACACAACATTCAGACGGTGTCTGTGTTAGTACTTAGGGATGTAAATCACTGGTTTCATCACGATGCAGGATTATTACAGTACCAGCGATTCTTTGGACAAGGATAAGATATTTGCTGTTATCGCAAAGTCTGCCCCAATACAACTTTGAATCAATTCAGGGGGCTGCAGTTGATATGAAAGAATATCATATGTGCATTTAACCCTTTGAAATCTGGAGCCACAACACTTTTCTTGTGCTGGTTTCAGATGCCTTTCACAGGTGTGTGATCCTTTTAACTCTGAGCAAATTGGTGTGATTTCTTTCAAAAACATGGGGAGAAAAGGCATTGAGCAACTTGGCAGAAATGTTCCACAAATTGCAAGAAATTAGTAGATTTAGAAAAACATAAAAAAAAAAAAAAAGCTTAGAAAAATGTCAAGAGAAAAAAGAAAAACAGCTGGGGAAAATTATTTTCACTACAACTTTATCTATAATTACCATAATAACATATTTTAAATAATGTTGCAGAATATTATTGTTTTTTAAAGCACTCTTTAAAAATATTTCTTTTTTCTTTATTGGCAGGTAATTTTCTTTTACTTTTTACTAATTTCTTTAGTTTCTCATTGACTTCTTAATGTGTTTTTGAAAGAAATTAAGCCAACTTGTTTAGGTTTTAAAGGATTGCCACAAAAATCTGACACTGCTTTCTTTTTTGCTTTTGGCCATAAAAGATGAAAACAACACAATCAGTGATTCTGAATAATTTTAACAGGTTAGATGCAGTATGATTTACTTAAAACTGAATCCGCTAACAAACATAAAACATGGCTCATCAGTAAGATAATTTAACAAAAGTCAAATTTGGCTCAAAAACATTTGTCAAGGTTCACTGATAAAACAACAGTTTTTTGCTAGTCACCCAATATTAGCTTTAGCACATTTACATTGCATAAATAAGCCTATTTGCTGGTGGACTTTCCTTAACTCATAGCTTAACCATTTACATGTATTATTTACATTATTTTTCTAACTTACCTTATAGAACAGCACACCTGCTTTCAGCTGGCATGTATGTTTTTTCAGCCTAACGTTGAAACAGAGCAGCTAAAGTTTGCTTGTCGCGAGGTGCCCGGCCAAGTTCATCATGTTTCCTGTGTCTTTTATCTGGTAACGGTATTGTTTGCATATGGCATGTGCTTTGTCTGTTGACCCGTCTTCTTTCCAAAATCCAAAATATTCAACACGGTTGATTTATTCCAAAGAGGGTAGTAAATATCCTCATCATCTTTCCTCGGCTGCCTGCCAGTATCTGCCTGGTGCTATCTGATTGCTTTCCATGGGATTTTCAAAATAAGAGGGTATCGTTAAGGTAAACTATGCAGGATTGCTGGTTACTGTTTGTAAACAGAGAAAATGAAAGTAAAAGCCAACGCCAGATTCACTTTTGTTTAGCAGTCCGCCTCTCTGTATTTGTGTGTTTTGGGTGTCTCTTGAATGCGTGCTGCTTATGTTTAGCACCTGGCTGCTACCTTTTTAAAAGCCCTGACTTCGCCTGAGTGCTGCGGGGATACACGCCTATAACACAGCACCGAGTTGCTGCAGATAAACACAGCTCCACACACTTCCACGCAAATCCTGTAAAGTATATCTCTGAAGTTGATGACATGGATCGACTTTTTCACATTGCATCAATGATACTAGGTCGTAAATAGATGCATCCAGATCGATGGACTGTTACACCCCAATCAGTAATGCATACATGGAAAATCCAACTCTGCTGATTACTGACACCTGTATGATAATATGCCTAATGAAAATTCTTATGGATATTTACCCTGTCATGATTATGAATATGTAACACAAAGAGGCCACAGAAATTTTGGTTTACTCTAATTTAACTGTTTTTCCCTCTAGTTTCTGAAGAGTAGTAATCTTATGAAAGTGGTGTCAAAGATGAAAAGGCATGAAAGGAAAACAAGACTAAGAGTCTGCAGCCATGATAACAGCTCTGTGAGTCTGTGCTTACAGGCACAGCAGCTAAATGTGAAAAATCACTGTAGCATGCTGATTTTTAGTAGGTATACTGTTCACTGGATTGTTTGTTTTATTGTTGTTAGTTCTATTTAAAGAATTAAGACTATACAAAATAGATTACATGATATACATGTATTATTATTTTATTATGTATTAGAATAGCAACTTTTTCAAAGCTGTTAGACCAAGTGCAACAATCTTATTATTATTATTATTATTATTATTATTATTATTATTATTATATTATTTTGTTAATAGTTCACAATTCCATAAGAAGCTAAGAATGACCATCTCCTGTGTAAAACATCCCATGATCAGTTTTCTGTCAAATTTTGGGGAATTTTATTGAATGAAAATTAATATCTAATGGATTTTTTTCTGTCATTATCTGTGAAAATGAAAAATGTATTCCTGCTTCTAAACATTTTATTTCTGCCACTTTACTTACATACTTGTTTCATGTGAAATGTTAAATATTTTCAAATTAATTTTATTTTTTAATAAATAAATAATATTGTATATTATATTAAAGACATTTTGCTTTTTGTGTGTTCTTTGGGTGTGGTTTTAGGCTATTATAGATTTCTACCACACTGGAAGTTGAGCTGTTAAGATATTTTGCTGAAAAACAAAAGAATAAACTCATGGTGGTGTTACATGAAAACCCAGGAGATCATTAGTGTCAGCAGGATTGAATCTGGCAATAAAATTTCATGGTTACCCTTCCACGAAATTTCACTGAGATATTTTACAGACCCAACTCTCATTGCCACCATTAGCACACTATGATTACAACTATAAAAAAAACCCAAATACATATAATATATTTGTGTGTGTGTGTGTGTGTGTGTGTGTGTGTGTGTGTGTGTGTAATAATAATGTTGATATCAGCAAATACACTTATAGTTGTTTAGCTTCTTTGTATGTCGTCGTTTTGCATCTCATTATAGTCTCAATCTTAGTGTTTTTGTGTCTCCTTGTAGTAATTTTGTGTCTTTTTGAGATATATTTGTATCCTTTTGGTCATTTTGTGTGTCTGTGTGGCTGCTTTTCCATTTTTTGTCATTCCTCGCATCTTTGTTGCATCTCTTTGTGGTTGTTTTGAATGTCTTCTTGGGCAGTACTTGTTAATTTGAGTGACATTTTGCAGATGAGGACACTTACACTTTCTGTCCCTGTGCCCGGATGCTCTTTCAGTAATCGTTCCAAAGTATCGATATCTAATGGTAAATGGTCTAACAGATAATGTGAGATGTGTAGAATAAACAAAATCCCCCTGTTTTAATAAGACTTGCAGTGTTTATGATCAGTGATTTGGTTATTTCTGAAGACAGAAGCGTCCTCATCTTTATGTCAGCAGCACTTTGCTGGAGCTGTGTTGGCAGGGTGATAGAAATTGCACGAGAAAACACTTCATCAAGAGAACAGATCCCACCCTGCAAACGACATCTGTGGGAGGGTGGATAATGAGTATGCCATGTGTAAAGCCTTAATGTGTTTACATACGGCTAGATTAGAGACGGACCCAATACTTGCCCCTGCGGTTTCTCAAAGAATCCCTGTGGGCTACTTGAGTGATTAGCTACTTTGAGTTTTTTTTCAGTAGGAGTGTCTAGTGGGACTCTGCAGTGGATCAATAGGAGTTAGGATGATGAACTGTTTGAGAAAATTCTTTATTTATGATTGTTAAAAAAAGTAAGCTCAGTCCTTTCCCATCTAATTGAGTCAGTTTGTGCTGATTAATTTCCCCATACCCCCACGTATTGTTTCACATTTCATATTACTGCCTAAACTGTATCTGACACTCGGAGGCATGCACACCCAGTCAAGAGAAAAAAAGGCAATATAGATGTAGGGATGGGCCCAGGACTTCTAGATCAAATCTGTCCCTATCATTTTAGTCACAAAGAGCAAACAGTTGTTTCAAGCACCGTCAGCAGTTAACCGAATGGCCATTATTTATTTGCTGTGTAGCCACAGAATTCATCTCAACATGTACTCACCTGGAATCTGTCTCTATTTGGCCTGCCAAGCTCACCTCTTCATGTTTCCTCGGCCGTTTGGCTGGTAATGATACTCATGGCAGCATTTATTCCAGCAGCCAGGGGAAGTAGGTGGAGACACACGGCTTAGCAGGCGGCCGCAGCAGCAGCGCCGTCATTCCCCACCATCTCCCTTTCCGCTTCTTTAGAAATATGTCAGCATCACCGTGGTGATTAGCAGTCAGAATGTGCTGCGTCTTTGTCCTTGATTTAATGCCAAATCTCCTAAGTAATAATGACTGCACAGGCTCTGTGTCTGACGAAAAAAGCAAAGCAAAGGAAGAGTGGGCCTCATCCCTCACCGTTATAGTGCCACTGGTTCCCAGCAGGAGCCTTGTGAAGCCGCAGCTCGGTTTTGACATTTCGCGAATGTTGTTTCTGAAACATGCCAATCTCCTTGATTTAATATGGCGGGCTGTTGTTCGTCAAGCCCAGGAGCTTATGCACAGAGCGTGCCTGCGAGAGGAGACGTGCAGTATGTGTGTACATTCATTATTGATTTTGCTGTGTTGGAATCCATGTTTGCCTATTTGAAGTAAACACGTGTAAGCAGACAATTTACAGATATATTTTCCACATTATTGACACGCAGAGGCCAGGGAGCAATGCTATCATAAGCTGAGCTTGCCTCAAAATGGAGCCTTCGCACGGATGTAGATTGGTGTCTGTCTGGAGCACAAATAGAAGGTGAGGACACTAAATTAAGTTTTTGCCGTTGCCTCTCACATTTTAATGAGTTCAGCTGAGGTAACCGCCCGGGTACATAGGTTTCTGCCTTGTGCTTCCTGTCTTGTTGCCTGTCTCTTATCGTTTCTATAATGGCACTTTCGGCCTTTGTTATAATGTAACAGCACCAGAAGCATTTGTAATCACTGATTACACTCTCTCAGGTCAGGACGGCTCACTTTATTTGAAGTTAGATGTTCCAGAGGACTAATGCAGCTTTGTGAATGCCTTTGTTGCAGTTGAGCTACTATAATAACAGAGAAGGGAGAGTCAGAAATTCCATCTACTCAGAACTCTTATTGGTTCCTTTTTTAACAGAGTCCATTCAGCCTCTCTCTAAGGGATGTCGGGGCGTAGGAGTACATTTGGCTCTGTGCTCAGACTTTTATTGCGATGCAGAGATCTCTCTGCTGTAGGAGAACAAAGGGTCCCCTACAGTGAGCGTACACGGCTGTGGGCTCGGACAAAAATAAAGAGGAAGAAAGTCTATGTATTTTCTTCTAAATATGGGATCTGTATG
Organism: Plectropomus leopardus; assembly: GCF_026936395.1. NCBI lineage: Eukaryota > Metazoa > Chordata > Actinopteri > Perciformes > Serranidae > Plectropomus > Plectropomus leopardus. The sequence goes on along the minus strand of NC_142183.1, from coordinate 24,079,332 downwards.
GGGACAGCTCACGTGTTGTACTGTCGGGCTGCTTTTGAATATTGATGAATAGGGATTGAACTGGCAGAATTTAACATGTCCTATTAATCAGGGATCGGAGAATTGGGGAGGATGGTGCTTAACGGCTTGTACTTGGTGGAGTGCCGTCTTGCATTAAGAGCTAATAACCTCTCTTAGACTCAGCACAGCACCCCCCCCCTCCTCCTCTCCTCACCCCGCCTCCATCACCCCAGTTGTATTTATTATGGGCTGCAAGGCCACGGTGATGAGACGATCAATATTTCTGGGATGATGAGGGAGAACTCATGCAATCTCTCTCCCTCTCTCTCTGTTCCTCCCTTGGCAGTGCTTCAGCAGGTAGAGAGATCAAAGCGGAGAGGACCTCTGAGATGCTGTTGGAGGGGAGACTGATGAAGTCCTCTGTGCTGTGTGTCCTCTAAACACACACACTCCATCACCACTGTCCTATGTCCTTGCTATGTCCTGATTAAAAAGTTTGACCTGATGTATTTTATCTCAGCAAGAATTAGTGTTATCACACTCATTCTGCTGCTGTGTGTGCAGATCTAAACACAAATGGCCTCGGCCAAACTTGAAATTGAAAATCTTGTATCTGTGGGGAATAATGAGGTGTCCTTTTGAAAACTTCCTTTGGGCAGACATCTTTCTTTGTTCAGGGGATCAATATGTGGAACTTTTTACCCACAGAGCACATAATGGACCTCAAATATGATCAATTTAAATTTCAGTCGAAACAGTTTTGAAGAGAAATCAGACATGTGGTTATTGATCAGCACTTTTTTGTGGTACTTTTTTTCTAATTTTCTGGTTCTTAAGTGTTTCCTTTTTTTTCTTATTTTTTTTTTCCTTAAGTTACAAATAAAAAACACACAATGATGTTACAATCCTGTAGGAGTGGGAATCACCAGAGGCCCCCAGTACGATATTGTCATGATACTTAGGTCACAATACCATATTGTTATGATTTGTTTTGCGATTTTTGGAAGATATTTGGCAATTTATTATCTCCATTCAATTGCAAAATAAGGCGAAACTTTGCCAGCATCTGTTTTTATCTACAAGGATACAGTTTTTAGTTGGTTCATCTCACTTCAAATACATTCATTGTGGTGACATGTATCCAGTGGAATGAAAAAAAGTAATTGAAAAAAATGAATTTATTATTCTCATAGGCTTCCATAAGTTAAATGTGTATCTGAAATTTTAATGATATATGGAGTAGAAAATCGATACTTGCCGTCTGTATATTGATACAATATAGCCACACTAAATATCGTGAAACTATGCTGTATGGATTCCCACGTCTCCATCCACATCTTATAGGCTCATTTGAATTTGTGCATAAAAAAAAGAAAAGTGGACATGCCAAAAAAATGTTTATTGATTGCAGGTAAATGCAACTAGCAGTTGAAGATTTGGTGAATAAATAACGATGTACAGACACAACACAGGATGATGTCACGACCCTATAACCATCATTTCAACTTTGTGTCTGAGTCATGTGTTGGTCAAAATTGTGGCGTTGGCAGACAGGTCGAAATATTAAACTACCCAAGAGCCTCAGCTGCCATTGCCGTGGAGAGGAGGCCAGCCTGAGGCATGAATCTGGGCAGAGGATAATTCAAAATATATCTTCATTCCAGTTGAGAACAAAACACGGAACAAACCATAAGGTGTGTTTCTATCCATGTCTTTTTATGTACATTTTAAATTTGTGCATAAAAAAGGAAAAAATGATTTATGGCTAGAGGAGGTAGAAAAGTTGGTGTATCAATTAAAAGGTAAATACGACTAAGTGCAATGGAAACGTTCAGAAACACAATGGAAACATTCAGTTGGTGACCCACGTGCCATATCCGGCCAAGAAGTAACCTCCGAGGTGCTCAAAATACATATATCTGATATAATAGAAGTAGTTCATTTTAAACTCTCTTATTTCCATTGTCGTGTGTTCCCTCCATTATTATACATCCATTGTTTTGATTTTTTCTTTGAAATTTGATTGGCACTCTTTTATTACCTTAATCTTTTTTGCACTAGGTTTTGGTTTTTTTTTTTTTTTTGCTCCTGACTGGGGAATTCACTCCACCTACTGCTGATCTCATTGAACCAACATGAAATATTTGCATAATGGTAGTTTCAGAAAACACACATATATGTACATTTTCTTTTGACAATTTTCTGAAAATTTTGTTTATGTTTGTGCTATAAATGTATGAAAACCCAATTTAAGTTGCTGAATTTAAGCACAGTTGAACCGGAAGTTAAAACTGATTCATTAATATATGTATGTAATGTATGTAACTTCAGATTGTGTCGTATCGACACCATAATTTTTAGCTTCCAACTCCCCTTAGATGCTTCGGTAACATTTTGAGCTTAGTGATTGCACGTTTCTTGGTACGAGTCATAATTAACATCTACCTTGAAGTTTTTTTGTACACAGGCTTGTACCCTCAAAGAATTATTGTATTTTCTGAGGGAGTTCTTAATTTGTTCTACTGATGATTTAACCAGGAGTTTTTTTTTGCTCATTCACATTGTAGAGGAGCTCCAACTGTGAGTCATGTCTATGGGAAAAAATAATGAGACACTAATTTTCAGAACTAGGGGGGCCTGAAATAGCTTCTCCCACTTCGCAACTCTATAATGTTCAGTTTTTGTAGTAACGGTTTCCGAGTGGTGTCTATTCAACTTAATGAGCATTTTGTAAGCTGTAGTGTGTGATGCTATTTAACTGAATTGCATTATATGGGCAGATGTTTGCAATATTTAGTCAGTGATACACTGAAAATAGGTTTGACTACAATTTCATCAATAGAAATGGAGTGGATACGAATGGGGTGGACAAAATATTAGAAACAGGTGTCAGTAGCATGCAATATAATTCAACAGCAAAACAACCCACAGTTTCTAAAATGACTGTATAGTAGGGATGGGTGATATGGCTCTAAAATATCAAAATATTTCAGGATGCTTTTTGCAATAACAATATTCCTGATTATAAGAAAAAATCACTGAAAAATATTTTATCATTCATTACAAGAACATAGTATTGCAGCAACATATAGTTTTAAATGTCAGAATAAAGATTGCCTTCAAATGTTCAGTGCTGTGCCAAAAGCAATTTTGCTTTCAGCCATGCTTGTTGTTGCCGTGTGCATAACAGTATGACATCATTATGTCAACAACTTGGAATATTGCCATTATCATGATATGACTCTTTCTTATCATTAAAAATGATGGCGGTATTTTCATGAATGATATGGTACACATCTACTGTAAAGTTAATTTCAGCTAGGTATAGCTAATAAACTGGCAACTGAGTATGTATTATTATGTATTAGTATTATGTGGTTTGAATATAATAGGTTGTGTTTTGTGGTGTTTGTGGGTATTTTCTTGTGTGTTGTGTGTATTCTTTTAAAGGTCCAACCAGGTTCAAGTGTTTCACTCTAGCTGAGGCTATAAATGCTGCAGTATGTCTCAACGGCCGATGCTATAAAAACACGAATGAAATACTTTTATCGATATAGTTCATATAGCCTTTGAACGTGGAGATATGGCAGTAATGTCTGCTAGGTTTTCGGCTTCTGCTACAGGGATCCCAGTGTGCAGGGAAGGGACTTTGTCAGTGTGACTTTTCTGCATTTCGAAGCCTTTGCCAGCCCTTGGCCCCCAGCAATGCATGCCTTTTAGTCCCGAGATTGGATATGGATGGCTTTTCATGCATTATCACTTAGCAGGTGCTCGGGAGTCTCTGAGCAGAATTGTCCGCCACACACATTTCATTTGCACAAGTATCAGTGAAGGTGGGCTCATCTGCAGTATTTACAAAAATGTACTATATGTGTGAGGGCTCCCATGTACAACTTCCACGGGCAGGCTTTCCGTTGATCCACGTCTGAAGCAAATGGGAAAGCTGCCTAGTGATAACAGCACCTCCAGGAACGTCAGGATTGCTTTCTCTCAGTGGTTAGTGGCCCTCCAACGGCTGCTGATACATTATAAATCATTTACACAGTCATTTTGGAATGCAATATCCTCCTCTAAATGCTGGCTTTTCTTCTCCATTGTTATTAGAGCGAATACTGCAATAGGCACACACGGCTGAGGGGGACCCTAAGCCACAGAAATTGAAAATTGATCAGGCAGTGTGGGAAGGTGTTGTCACTGGCACCACTGGTTCACCGTGGGATTGTTGATTAGCATTTACAGCACTGTCACACTGGAGGTACCTGTGCTGCCTGTAGCTACATCCTCCTCTGGCCCTTCTGCTCATCACAGAAAAAGAGATCTCTTGTAAGAGCAAACAAGGGAGATGGAATTTAAATTCTGCCTTGTTCATATCTGTTCCAAAGGGAGATGGAGGGAAAATGCTGCATGACATTAAGCAGGGCATGAAATTTTTATCATGTTATTATGTGCCTGTGTATGACTCCTGCTGCTGGGTTTTTAGCAGAGCTGCTCCTGTAAATGGCTACTCCTAAAAGGACAGGTTCACAATTTTGTTTTAAAATGGCTATAAGATGTCCATACGTGCAATGAAACACATTTATGCTTGCTGTAATCAGTCCTCCTGTTCACACTGGCCTTCTGAAAGAAGCTTTTCAACAGAGATGATGGAGGACAAAATCCACAGTCCCGTTTCTCTGCAAATATACATCCAAGTTATTTAAAGTTATCAGAAGGCTTCAGCACTCGGAATTAGTTAAATCAAAAGGATATCATGCAAAATTTTCTCCTTTTGTTCATATACTTTAGGGCTGCATGTTATTGGATATTTCTGCAATGTGTTTTGTGATATAAAAAAAATACACCAGGTGACTTGAATTGCTCTAGTTGGAAATAATTATTCATTCTAGAATCATTGGGATTGGCATTATTTATTAAATAATAATAATAATAATAATAATAATAATAATGATGATGATGATGATGATGATGATGATGATGATGATGATGATGATGATGATGATGATGATAAAACTTAAAATTGACTCTAAAGACTTTTTTGTGTGAACCACCCTTCCTTGTACTTTACTGCTATACAATTGGTTTAAATGCATACACACACTGACCCAATAGCAGAGAGTGCTTCACAGTGGCTACTCTTCTGAGGTGGAAAATTATGTAGTTTAATACTCTGGTTGACTCACCATGACACCAGTGTATTCATATAATACTCGTGTATCAATCCAGGCTAAAGTCTGTGATCCAACATGTCTTGTGATTGATGGTTTCACTATGCATGCAGAGCCTGCGTGTCACTCACTCGCAGACAACTCTGTGTATCCAGGGACTCTTAAAGGTCCAGTGTGTAGGATTTAGAGGGATATATTGACAAAAATGGAATATTTTATAACACGTACATTTTCTTCATTGTATAAGTACCTGAAAATGAGAAACCACGTGTTTTTGTTACCTTAGAAGGAGCCTTATATATCTACAGAGGGAGCAGGTCCTTGCACACGGAGGCCGGCCTGCTGCACTGCCATTTGTTTACAGTAGCTCAGAATGGACAAACCAGACACTGGCTCTTTGGGTTTTCCCCTTGGCTACAGAAGTTAGTGGCCCCTTTGGGATGAGCCCAACAGCCTTAGAAAAAGACATTTTTAACATGATGGTGCTTTATTCAGTGTTTTACTGATTTAAATCCCTGGGTCTGTTAGTTTTAGAGAAGAAGAGAACTCTGCATATAATTCAGCTCCCAAACACTGAAGGAATTCTAGCTGGGTGTTCACACATGGCACATGACGTTAGTTACAATCTGCAATCCATATCAGTTGCCAGTTTTTTTCTTTTCTTTTCTTTAAAGTTTAGTATTTTTGCCTTTTTTAAATTTTGTTGTTGTTGTTTACACATTCTTAGCGCTGTATAAAGCCAAGCCATTTTTCTTCTTCTTCTTTTTTAGTTCTGTTCGATGCCACTGAATCCTAAACACGGTTCCTTTAGCGGAGTAAATCATATTATATCAGACTAACTTTTCTTGTACATTAGTGTTACCCTTCCAGCCTCGCAAGTCCAACCTGCAGTTTGGAGCATCTTGTTTCTTTAAGCTAACTCCGCTCACTTTGGCCTGGCTCGTAGGTTGTAACTAGGTTTTACAGTCTGGCAACTCTACTCTAATGATCAGTCGGGGGATTATATGATAACATTGGATTTAACAGATGCCTGATTGCTTCTATGAAGCGAACACAAAATTTGGGCTTTTTGCAGCTGTTACAATTGAGCCTGTGGTTAACCAGACATTTTCTGCAGACTAACTGTTGCAAGAGCATGCGCTTCACTGCGTCTGTGGCACTTACGAACCCGGATGTTACTTTTCTGAACACTCAGAGAGGAATCTTACTTACTGCAACAAACCCCGCCACACTACGTCGCACTTAAACGGGTCACAAGGCAGGTCTTTAAGGGAAAGGCTTGGCTGGTAACATTAGTTCTGAAGAATGAGAGCCGTGGGAGCTTTTCTTTTGAATCAGGCAGCAAAAAATTTGCAGCATTACTCTGGGTTCATCAGGGTCACGAATACCTGGAGAAGACATGAAATTAGAAAAACTGTTTTGGAACTGGAAAATGGTATGGAATTAACACAATATTTTGGAAAAGTTTTGAATATAAATTGTTTTGGCTATTGTTTAAAATATGAAAATCACAAAATGTTGCACAAAATATGATCCTAGTATTACTAATGTAAAATGTAACCTTTGTAACGCCTGATACAGGACTAACGTCACTTGTATCACGTGATAAACATGGACCAGATAGGCGTCGTCATCATCATGGCTGCCAGTGTCGAACAAGCAAGTAGAATTAGCAAGCTCTAGCAGTTTACCTTGGAGGTGTGTGTTTGATAATGTATGCAGAGTTTTTAAAAGGTGCTAAAGGTACTTGAATTTTGCACTCAGAAATTTAAGTACAGGACTACCATTTTTTTAATTGCATCCTGAAAAAAATGTATTTTATATAGAATTGAGACAGACAGACTGAAAGATTGATTATTTTATTAAAAGAAAAACATAAAATAATAATAATCAATTGTTTTATTCTAAAAAAAATGTAGAAAAGTGTTTGAAATGAGAAAAATAATAACCACTTCATTAACAATAAGTGAAATTTTAGGCTCTGGTAACATGTGTCCGTTCTCATTTTTGAATTTGCACAATTTTCTTGTAACAGATGGTTGTGGAGAAAACAATTTCATCTTTAAAAATAAAAATGAGTGCTTGAAAAAGTACTTAAAAGTCCTTGAATTTGACTTATCCATGTTTGTGCACACTATGCATGACCAATGCTTTGCTTCACAGGCGTACCCATTTGAAACTTAAATACATATAGAAATGGTGAAAAGTTATGGAAATGATTTGTAAATCAATTGGTAAAACTATTTGGAAACCCTGATTACATCGCACGACCCACAAAGAAGCTATTGCCCATGCGCACATCACAACATTGATGCTGAAACACTATATCTTGCAGACCTATTATTCATTCACTGCAGCTCAGCAAGGTTACGCTGCCTGTTAAAAGTGCAACTAACAAGACTGTAACTTTGGTCCCAATTGATTTATGTAATTCAGACTGCAGAAGCATCATATTCGCTTCGGATAAACTTTTAAATACATTTTTGAAAAGATGTGGATTTTGTCCCCTGTCACTTATACTGGAAGCTTGTTAGGGAGGGATCTTTTAATGACCAGTATTAACAGGAGGAATGATTACGGCGAGCAAAACATTGTTTTAATGTTAATATGGGCACCTGACGTTTTTTAAGACAGAGTTGTCAACCTATCGTTTAACTATTAATGTAAACACTGGCCTTTGCAGCAGAGAATAATTACCTGCTGACAGTTGATGCCTTTCACGTTTCACTTGTCCTATTACCATTATTAGGTACATCTTGACAAGTTGCCCAGCACTTAATTGCAGTATCCAAGTCAAAGGCAGGTTCTTGATTATGTGGATTGATGATAGCACTGAGAGCTCTGTCATGTTTATGTGAGCCATTTTATGTCATACCAGAAAAGGCCTCCACCAGTCAATAAAAATGACTGACTAAAAATGGGAGCAAACTGGTGGGCTGCCGCAGAAATGTCATTAATTTTCCTGTCCTCTTCTCTTGCAGCACAGGATAGAAGATCTGACGAGCGGAGAAAGGACAGTGAATAAGGACCTTGCTGCGGTGAGGAGCTGCATAACTGTGACTGTTTTCTCCTCGCCTGTACGCCGGCAGGCTCCAGTACCACAGCTGATGACTGTCCCTCAGGTGGCTGGATTGCAGGGCTGAGCGGGAAGCCTGTGTGTTTGCCGAGGGGGGTGCCCCGGCTTGTATGTTGGTCACTTGCAGTTGCACTCGCTCACAAGGACCATGTGGTTTTCTCCAAGGAGAAGTCGTCTCCCCTCGCAGAACTGGCACGGTGCCCACAGTTGCACCAATCTGCCCTTGTGGGTGTTGAGTTTTTGTTGGTGCTTTGCGGCCATGAGAGGTCAGAACTACCACCCCACTGTGAACACGCAGTACGGGAAACTCAGAGGGGTGAGGGTGCCCCTGCCGAGCGAGATTCTGGGGCCGGTGGACCAGTATCTTGGGGTTCCGTACGCCGCCTCCCCAGTGGGAGAAAAGCGCTTCATGCCCCCGGAGCCTCCTTCCTCCTGGTCAGGGATCAAGAATGCCACTCACTTTGCTCCCGTCTGCCCCCAAAATATTCACAACGCTGTGCCAGAGATCATGATGCCTATATGGTTCACCTTCAACCTGGATATAGTTACTACATACATACAGGATCAACACGAGGATTGTCTTTATCTAAACATCTATGTTCCAACTGAGGATGGTGAGTGTGTCAAGTGAACAGGTTGAAACCTTCTACTCTGTCTCTGCCTCTTTCTCGCTCTGTCTTTCCTCTTCAATTTTGTGTCACCTCTGTATTTTGCGCGGAGCATGACCTGTTGTCTGGCGCATGCTGTGTCTGTGTCCCATCATCTCAACCTCCCATCTTGACTTGATCTTTCATTTAGTCTTTTCATCAACTCTCCCCTTCCATGCCACTGTTAGAGGTTCCTCTTTTGATGACTAAATGACTTATTAATATGAACAAAAAGAACAAAAAAATCTAATCATACAAGGAGCAGATTGGAAATACTTGGCGCACCTTCCTACCCTCACTGTCTTGACTGTTCTGGGGATATTAGCCATTAGTGATTAGTAGCCTGCCTCATAAGTGAATGATCTACTACTGTAGGGTTGGTGAAATATTCTGTCTGGTACACGAGAGGCCTGTGGCATCAGCCTGACCTATGTAAGACCCTTTACTCTCCTTGCTTTATCCAGTTTGTCCTTGCACAAAGCTAAAAGCAAGGTTTTGTGCAAAAGGCAAACATAGATTGGGCTCCACTGTGGCTAAAAGATTTCTAGATGTTGGCTCTTTTAATGCCCCCACATTATTTCACCACTTGAAGGAGACCCACACTGAAAAAAACAAAGTGGGCTGAAATGTTAAGTGCTCTGAGAATCAAATGGGCAATGTCAAATAACACTTTCACTTATCAGATTACAATGTGAACTGCAAAACGTCGGAAATGTAGCCTCTCCGCCTGCTGTGTGGCTGTAATGGGTCTTAAATAGAAGTGCATGTGAAAATGGGCTTCCTGTGTCCCAGGATGCAGCAAATTCATTCCACCATTTTGGAATATTTCTGCAGCAACACCCCCAGTTACTTTCTCAACAGGTCTTCTGTTGTTCTTGTTGTTGATGATGACTGGGAGGGTGGCGGGAGGAGGAGGTGGAGGAGGAGAAGGAGGAGGGAAAGAGGGTGAAGAGGGGGAGGGGTCTGACTCAGTCTGAGTTGTTGCATGTCACATGCGATCTTTTTCCAGAGCTCTCTGTTATTTTGTAGTTTTTCCATTCATTTTACAGTCAAAAGAATATCCAAGGAATGTGCCAGGAAACCCAACAAGAAAATGTGTAGAAAAGGAGGTATGTAAAAAGAAAAAAAAGAAACAAAAAAGCCTACATGGAACGAAAGAGAGGAATTGAAAGAGTGAAAGAGAGAGGAGCAGAGTGATGGGCGCATCCTTCCAAAGCCGCCAAAATCACCACCTATCAACTCCCAAATCAGAGTGCTAATTGGGATGAACGTGGGACTTGTGACTCAGATCAACCTTGACATGATTGTGAGAGATGAGTGAGCGCTTGTGTTGTGTTATGTTGTTGCGTGTGTGCGTGAGAGTGTGTGCATGCTGACGTGTGGTTTTACTATGAGAGTGTGACAAGGAGTGAAAATCCAGGTCCGTAAATAAATTATGACGCTTCGTCAAGCACCAGATCATGATGTCTAAGAATAAAATGTATTTCATTTCTTTTTTCTTTTTCTTTTTTACACGATTTGTATGACTTCTCTTTAAAGTGTAATGCTCTTTAATTTAAATACAACTGTTGATTAAATCAGAGGCACGAGTGCTGCTTTGAAATACTTGAAGATAAAATCTGACTTAGTATGCAAAGAACTTTAGTCATGTTTCAGACGGCTTTGACAGCACTTAAGACACCAGCTTATTGGAAGTATTTGTCAAACATGACACCTGAAAGTGTCTGAGCCTCAGCCGTTGATTAAATTTACACTAAAAAGTGGAGGGCCACCTCTCTCTTAAATTTATGATTCACAATTGTTCAAATAGGCGCTTGTGGGGGATTTTATTGGCATGACAGCTTTCATCCATCCATGTGGCAAATGCTTAAACACACAGCCACAGAGACACACAGTCCAATTTCATTAGCAACAGCTAAAATCTCACTGTTGGTAACAACAGAGGGCTAATTTAATCCAAGCATGCCTGAAGGCACTGGTGGACCTTATGAGTAGCCTTAAGACTGTGATCCTGAGCGCATCTCGCTTAAGAGTAAAGATTCAGTTTCAGCTGCGAGACCTCTGCTGTTGATTTCCATGGAGGCAGGAGGCAGCTATTTGGCCTCACTCCGCGGCTCGTACATTCTGCTTTGGTAAACCAATTTTGTTAGAGACAGACTGGCCCTCCAGGCACTTCTGCTTCTGAATTAGTCCCAGTTGTGGAATATACACAGAAATATCTCTTTAATATTCCCCTTCCACTTGGAATTTTTCAATTATCTTCCCCGTGTTTGGTAATGAGAAAATGGTTTATCATAAGTTTCATATGTTGGTTTTGTGACACATTATTGTGCAGAAAGATGACTGTTGCATCGCTCCTCTGTTGCTATAAACACAAAGGTTGTAATTTTCAGTCTTGCTGGAAACTCTCTTTTTTATTTCAATTGCACCATTTTTTTTTAAACTGCTTCTACTAATCTTGGCTTATGTTGAATTAGCAGTGCAAATGAAGCATAATTTATCCTTCTTAGGAAATGTAGAAAGCAAGCTCTGAAGCATACTTTGGTTTTGGTTAAATGTTTTCAACAAGGAAGTTAAAGTCTTGGTTTGGCAAATTCAAAGAGAACTGGGAAACAGTTTAACAGTTCATCACTTTCTCATTAAATATTTTAATTAGTGTCATTTCAGCGGTTCCGTAAAATTGTTAATGAAAAAAGGGTTATATGTTTTCCAGTGCTTTCAGTGGAGACCTGTATAATACAGTAGAGTCATACACACTGTGCATATTCAGAACTAATAACGCCTCCACTACCAATTTTATAATCTGTATCTCTATGAATGCGCTTCCTCTGGAGCAAAGAGTGATTAATTTTCAGACAGAAGTATGGTGTTTGACCCTTGATGAAATGGTTGTGTGATTGTTGCCAAGCGACAGGAGCACAGTAAATGGCCCTCTTACCTCACGTGAAGCACCTTTGTTGCAATGGTGATGCCTATCAAGTGAGAAATATATATCACCCATGCACCCTGCAAAATGCATCAAGAGTTAGATTCTCGTGTTTTATGAGACAAGAGGCCGGTACATGGTGATTTGCACAGTGCAGACTGTGTGTAAATCTTGCACATATTCGTCGGTGTGACTTCATAGAGTGTTGGGAATAATATATGTAGAATTCGGTTTTGAAGAAATGATTTTCATCTTACAAGAGATTGAGAGTTATTGAGAAAGCCTGCCTTATACATCCTGTGCCATTAGTGTCCTACTAGGCATTGTGCAAGGAAACCACTTAATGTGCTGATATCAAAGATGTGGCTCATTTTCCTCCATTAAACAGGGGGAAAGCCTTTAAACCGCACACTAGTGTCCGGACAAAAGATCAAAGACAGACTCATTCAAAAAATAATGGAAGGCTCAAGACAAAATTATAGTAGATGTGCCTTTTTTTCCAGTATGGTTGGTTAGTATTCAGAGCTAGGGTTGTTGTGTGGCTAATTCTGGCAGTGCAAAACCAACAGAGCACTGGTCTTTGCTCAGGAACAAATTGATGTTTACACTGACTAAAATGCAATTTGGAGAATGGCTTTGCAAGACTGGTGCGGCACGGCAAGTCCAAGATGTCCGAGTTGGTAGTCTAATGTGCAAGATCAGCACCGTAGCCCACTGCTCCTTCTGAAGTGGCCTTACAGTGTGTGCACACAGGGGCACAGAGCAGGAGCCACGGTTATATCACTCAGTCATTTTCTCTTCTCTGAGTCAGAGTGAATGGAGTGAAGAGAGGGGTAATGATGTGCAGGGACACAGCTAAGCACTATTCAACCTTCTAGTGCTAGATTGGCTCGAGATGGGTCAATTTTGTGAGGACGAACCCTGATGAGGTCAATCTTTATCTTATGAAGAGGTTTACATTGTTAAATTGATAGACAAACTTTAAAAGAGATCTGTAAAATCACATCCTTTTGATGAGCTCCTCTTTGAGGCAGAGTCCTGGTGATAAGACGCTCTCACCGTGCTGCCTGCTGTCTGTTTATACAATATGCGTGTTATTTTTCTGCTGGGTTTTACGGCACGTCTCTTCCACCGCTTGTAACCCGCTTGTAAAAACTGTCCTTCACACTGGTCTCTCTGAATAACACAGCTTCTGAGAGACACTCTGAGATCAACCTCCCTGACTCCTAAATTCATCCCTCATCATGAGTGCATTTGAGATAAGTGCAGCGAAATCTGTTGTACGTTTTGGCTTGATTTGGACCACTCAACTATCATTCTTATGCAGCCCTCACAGGCAGCAGGCTGCCATGTGTTACGCAGCCTGGTGCCAGTACTGAACAGTCAGTCAGTTGCCAAACCTGTAGATTAACTACCCCAGCAGAAACACTGGACATTTTTTCTTCTTACCAGATGACCTCCAGATGCTAGAGAGCTGTGAAAACTGCGAAAGAGCCCCAATCCTGGTTAGACTGCGTCTGGGCCATGGCAGACAGTAACAGACCATGGTAATCCCGTTGGTTGGCCGACTCAACCCTGCCTCGGGGAAGGAGGGGCTGCTCCCTGAGTGCTGCCGAGGAAATCTGTACGCCAGGCAGACAGCATAAAAACTTTCCAAGAAGACAAGAACAAATATTGGCTTGTGCGATTTGAAAACAGAGCAGATGTCCGCTTTTGTTTGACAGAAAATTACTTCCATGATCTTCTGTGATCATCTATCTGGGACAGTTTATGACCTCGGCGAGTGAACGCTGCAGCCAGCCAGTGGCACATCAAGTCGCACTGACTTGAGATGCAAGACGCGACCTAAGCAGGAAGTCCCTATTCAGAAGCCTCCTGCTGCTGTGCTGTCCAGCTTCCACAGTCAATCCAAGGCTCAATATCTCTGTTCTGTTCTTTGTTTATCCCAAAACGGAATAGAGGACACAGCCTGTGGAGTCTTAAAGCCCTGTTAAAGGGAAAAACACTATTTATTTGTTGCTTCTGGTATCTCTGTTAGCTTAGAGTCAGAATCTCAAAGCTTGATTTCCCATTGAATCTCTCCTTTAAGTGGACTTCATCATTGAAACCCTTGTTTTTATGGCCATACCATAACATTTTATCCACATTTTTCTTGCACATAAGGCTGATACCCAGCAAAAAGACTTTGAATGGCCGTAGTTTGAACCCTCAATCATATTATACCGTTAAGTTGGGGGGGGAAAAAAAGAGTGGTAGATTTTAATAGTTTTAGGGGATAAAGTGGTGCTGCAACAAGTCTGGGACAAAATCATTTTGTAATATGTAACTTCAAATGGTAATCAGCATGTTGTTTAACTGCTCTGGGTTATAAAATTCGCTCTGGGCAACACATTCTCTTTGTCTACATTATGACTTAAAGCTCATGATTAAACCAATGTCAGAGGAATGACATCCTGACTCAGGAGATGGGATCACCTGAGAGGCACATGAATGCAGTTCTAGTATTTTCCCACAAGATTTGTTGTTTGTATCCTTGAGATTTAACACATTTTGAGTGTGTCTGTGTGCTATTTTTTTTCCCAATTGTGCAGCATTTACATCTATGTATGTTAGATTTTTCACTGCCGTTGGTAGTGTTTTGCCACATTTCTTTTTGTGTTACTGCCACTAACTGTGTTTAAGGCTGCATACATTTATTGTTCTGGCTTTCAAAGGCTCTGAATGAGTCTGAAGTTAGTAATGTCTCATATTCAACTGTGGCACAACAGTTACTTAAATGACTGCTGTGTCTTACAGAAGATTAAGAAGCCTAAAGCGAGGTGATTGTTTTTGTAAAATATTTGTGCAGCGTAGTCGTCTTAGGGAAAAAATGGTTCATTAGATCCAGAACAGAGGTAAGAGACCCCTGTGTGCTCGGCTGCCACCGTACTCAGAAGCCTGTGGTCACTGTTAAACATGTCTCTTTTCATTATCGAGCTGTAGACAGGCAGCAAGACAACTTGGCTGCCTTTTATTTGTTTTTTTATTATTTGGGGAACAGCTGAAGCGCAGTGTGAGTTTTGGCTGTCCTTTACTGCAGGATTACAGCCTCCTTAACCTTTTAGCTGCATTCTCCATCATTCTCTCTTATGTGTCCCTCCCAAGCTGTTCCTTAACCTCTACACTGGGAGAAGGATTGAGAGATGGAGACGGACAGAGAGAGAGAGAGAGAGAAAGAGAGAGACCTGAGAGCAGAAAGACAGGAGGGGAGACGGATCCGGGCAATCTGAAAGAGAAAAATGGCCACCTGAGGATTAGAGACTGAATATAACTGCTCTAAATTGTCAAGGCTGCAACATTTCACATTTCACTAAGTCCCTTTCCACATTCTGACCTTTCTGATATTTAACTCTAAGGCCCATCTATTGTCAGTGAACCTTTTTCCAGCAAAGGAAAGACCGTTAACATTCAGCCCTTCCACAACGTATTGAGTGCATTTTGGATTCAGTGAAGAAGTCTCCAGAGCCTGAGAGCACTCTATATCTGTTGGTATGTTTGTGTGTGTGCATGCTTGGGTTTATTCATGTAGAACTCTACAGCCAACTTCAAGGGTGTCTTTTGTTTGCATTTCCACCCTGCTAAAATGTTAAATTTCAATAGCTTTTATGTAACAAGTAAGCCCATCAAATGCTGTTCCTTTGAACCTGATTTGATAAATGCGACAGGTTTCTATTTTGCTTGTCAGGGAACATGAATAAAAGCTGTTATTCTAGATGCTGCCTGTTTTGAAGAGATGCAAATGTCGACTCCTGGAGGCCAGCTACGCGGAGAAACTCGTCAGTTCATTGTGGTTTTATTTTTAATGTCACACTTTCAGCGTGGCATCACTTTAAAAAGATTCAAGGTCAAATATAGGCTTGCTTTGCTGAGTCACTGCAGATGCCACATGTTCGCAGCTCCTATTATAGATCCAGCGTTTGACACACACGGGCCCACAGACAGCACGATTCAAAGTGACAGAGCTTCCCTGTCGACACCTGCCATCCAATCTATGCCTGTCTGAAGCACTATCACTCAATAACATCACTGTTTTACCATGTCAGCGGCACAGTGAACGCCAGAATAACAGTAATTTCTAACAAGCCATAACAAAGGCTGTATTAGCAAGAGAAGTGTCCTTGTCTTGGTGCTGGTTCTTATTCTGCTTCCCCTGAGGCCTACGTTAGAGACATGACGTCTGATAGATTAATGACAGTCACTTCCTACACAAGGAAGATGCTCCTGACTGACCGGGTGCTGCTTTAAAGTGCTAAACCTGCCAAACTCTGACAGTAAAGCCATTTTTAGACTGACATTAGCACTTTGTGAAACAACGAGGCCCCTTATTCACTTCAATGAGATCACTGTGTTGGCATAGCAGTGGCACAAATGCAGAGCTCTTCAGAAGCAGTGTTTTCCACTCTAACACACACAAGTGCACTGATGTGGAAAAACTTGTACTCTTGGTCAATCTTCATTTTGATGAGTAACAGGAAAAACCTTGATGAGCCACAGTTTGTCTTACTTAAATATAAATATGACATCAAAGAAGATCTTGGTACAGCATGTAAGCATGGACACAGCCATACCAAAAAAAGGACCAGAACACTGATTTAGCGTTATGTAGTGTATATTTTATATGTCGTACATAATCACATGCAAGGTTTCATCTTACAGAATCCTAACTTTTACCCTGGAGCCTCTTCACATGCCTGCATGCAGACAGAGAATGACTCACGGGCCTTTCAAAGCACCAAACCATGACAATGATTAAATCATATATTTATACAATAATATGATACACAATGACATTCACCTACTTTCATATTGAATTTTTTTTTTCACGGCATGCACATTCCAGTAGATGACTTTATGCAGGCTGTTCCTTATTAATGGTTTATACTCATTCTTATGAAAATGAATCCACTATTTGTATATAACTCACATTTTGTAAGCAGGGAGGCTGTGATCAAACGGTTTATGCGTTGTTGGCTGTCCTTCTTTATATGATGGGAGCAAAAGAAGAAGTAAGGTCACATAGTGAAAAGAGCGTAATGTCTACGTAGGTAGAGGTGGAGGGCGTTGGTCGGGATGGTGGACGGGTCAAACAAACACAGGACTTTGACCCAGGACACTTGGGTTCCTGTCTCGTGTGAAACCAAAAATCAACGTTGAGTTCTTTATTAGTCCCAGTGAAACGAAAGTTAGAGCATCTTAACAGGTTTCCCATGGTTATGAAATTTCTGGAAAATGTATGTTCCTAGTATTCATTTAAAATCAAGTGCTGCACTATGCGACTAAAATTATTACTACTTGCCAGTGCCTCACCTCCTGTGGGGTCATTGATCTTGATTAACAAGAAAGAAATGCAAACAAATTCAAAATTCAAATCCAAACAAAAGTCAGATTGCATTGACATCTACTAGACCTTTGGTTTTCTGCCCCCCTTAAAACGGCTGTGACAGTGACGTTTTGTGAATTACCCACATATGTGCCGGTCTGGTCTGGTTTTTGTTTTTGTTTTTTTAAATCCACAACAGTCTAGGAAATGTGAGTTTTAATTTATGACTGTGTCACCATAAAGGCCTAATTATTTTAAACTATTCAAATTAAGTTAATGGAAATGGGATAAAATGTTATGAGGAAGTTTATGAAAAGTTTTAAAAATTCATTGGTAAAAATGTGTGGGAACCCTGTGTTTAATACATTACGACATATTTTCCTGTGAAGTATATTTGAGCTGTGCACAGTTACAAGAGGGATTTAAATCAAATCCTTCGTATTTGATTGGACTGCTAGAAAGTGGGTGGGTTTAGCGTTTGATGTGGAGCATCAACGCACACTTACCACACCATTAGACCAGGAGGAGGATGACAGAGAGATAAAGAAATTAGGCCTCAGCCGCATTGTTTTGGATATAAACTTTGGTTTTGGGTGAACTTTTGTAAATGCCTCCTGAGTGCAGGATGAGTCATCAATCATTTGAAACTGTTTTGTTTTGCTCAGCAGAAAGGGAAGAGGCAAGGCAGGGATTCGGATGTAAATCTGATACTGTTTTTTTAATGTATTTGGCATATAACAAGAGATAAAAGATCAATTAACACAAGACTAAAACTGGGAAAATGTATTTTTAATTTCACTGCATTATGTACCTACGTCACACTGGTGCATACAGTATGCAACATGATTGCACCCAGCCATGTTTCTAAACTTAACCTAACTATTTTAAAAATTATTGTATTAGGATATGTTGCTTTGTAACAGGAACGCCACATTCTGCTGTTTTTGAAATATGAAATTATTCCAAACATGATATCCAGACTTGTAAAATCCAGTACAATTATGTTATAAATCACTGTGTTGTCAGTGTTTTGGCATCTGGTAACCCTTGAAACTCGTGCCTGTTATACTCAAACCAGCCATTCTGGGTTATTTATGGTTTCACCAGTATCTGAGCCAACATGCCCTTTTCAATGCAGCCCTTGAGTTGTATTAGGCAGGATTGTTTTTGAACTGAAGTATTGAGGTGGGCATGCTATAAAACTCCAATTAAACAAGCAATATCAATATGATTGATTTCTACCACTATTTTACTAATTAACCATTGATTTGTTGATATTACTTTAGAGGGTGTATCCTACCGCACATGCAAGCCATTCACCTTACTAATGAATAATATGAATTAAAAGCCTGCTTTCACACAACCTTCTGTAACAACTTCCATAACTTGCTAATGTAACATCAGTCCGATAACCTGTTTCTTCCAAACAGGGTTATACAAAAGTTATGTTTATGAACTTGAAGTTATTCAAGTCATGTGATTATGTTTACTGGTCTAAAGCTCATATAGCAGCCCGTACTGACTGCATTATTCATAACGCCCTGTTATTAGACTGAACAAGGTCATTGCACAGACTGTGGAATTAACAAATTCAAAAGGCTTCTCCACTTTTAGAGCTTGAATGTACTCAGTAAATGTCATAACACTCAGCCTGTTACATTATGCAATATATTTCATCTATCAATTAACAATGGATGAGGTATTCAAACAAGCCGGTGCACTCATTCAAATAAAAGCTGTTAACTTTTGTGTCTATGCCAAAGAGGTTTATGTTGCTTCTGACTCTTCCTGACTGACTGGTGTGCCCACATGGGTGACAGAAATTATACTTTAAAGAGTCTTTAAAGGAAATATTAAATCCATAGTGTGGAACTGTTGATGCATGTTTATGATGTATGCCTGCAGGTGAGCTTGCCGTATCCACCCGCTCTAATTGTGCTCTTTTTTTACTCTAGTCTTCCTTTTTAAATCCAGGTTTATCTAGAAAATCCACTCCAGAAACTTTTCTTTAACATTTTTTTAGGATTTTCCATCAAAGCTTTCGCCATGCTTCTAGCTGCTTCTCCGTCGATATGGTCTCTCCCCCCTTCCTGCCCCCTTTAGCGCTGGCTGGCGGACATAAAACACATTGCTTCCAGTGTACTAGCGCGGGAGTCGCCCCAGACGCTACAACTCCGGTACACTGTGAAATACAAAGAGCTTTCCCTGGCAGCGATAGGCTTAATCAACATGGTGTGAACTCGTTTGGCAAGGGCTTGTATTTAACAGACGTTTATTTTTTATGTAAAAGTCTGCTCTGGTGGCTCACCAGGAGTCCTTACCCCAGCAGCCCGGGTTCGAGTCCAGTCTGGACCTTTTGCTGCATGTCGTCTCCTTTCTCAGCTGCCTTTCTTGTCAGTTCAGTTAAATAGGTTTTATTGGCGGGACATTTGACATGCATTGTCAAAGCACAATTACAATTACAATTACAATTACAATATAGTGAATGAAATTAACAACAGATCATATGAATAACAATATTATTAAAATGGAGTAAAATAAGTAATTAAACTAGTAAAGAAGATAGAATTCATATTTATGTTGTACATGTATAGACATACATACTATGTATCTTTCTATCAAGAAATGCTGAAAAGTAAAAATCTTTTTAAAAATTCCCACACAAAGCTTTAAATGTAATGGTTGACATTGTGATCATTCAAGTCGTTTTTCAGTCTGAGTACATCATGTGACTTGCAATTCTGAATTTGGCCACTTTAGCATGATTATTGCACCATACAGCCATATTTGCGGGTCATTCTCTAGGGAGCATGGATATCCACAGCCAATTTAATGGTACACAGGCTGTCTTAAAGAAAATGTTGATAATTTGTTCTAAGGGTGGCGAGGGGAACGATCCTGTAATGAGTTAAGTGGACAGAGACCAGGGTTTCCCCCAGGAAAATTGTTTAGAGGCACTGAGATCTTGACGCATCTTGTCTCATGATTAACACAATTAGTATTTGTCAACTTAAAGAAAAGCCACATGATGTCAGACGAGCTGATGATTGTTTGCCAGGCATCTTCAGGAAATCATGAATGCTTCAGTAAATTCCATGACAGTCAGCCCATGAGATTTTGATATTAATTTGTATTCATAGTGGTCTTGTGATTGCACCGGAGGAAAAGTCCAAGGTCACAAAAATATTAGGATTTACTGTGTAAAGCTGTGCTCAAGAGGAATATCCAAAACGACAGTGGTGCTCGTCAAAAGGTCAGGGTATCACTGAAATTGTAAAATTCTCCAAAAATAACATATTTAATAAAAATACTAATCAGAAGATAGTAGGATTATTGAACAAATGTACTGATGGAATTGTCCAAATGACTAACCAGCACTGATATCCTTGCGCCCTGCTACTAAAGGTATTAAAAATGATAATACATGGATATTGCACTCTAAGCAGTTTAAAGTAAACGATAGGTCAAGATAGGGCATGTTCACTGTTTGCACATGGTGTGCAGGCGCCCTGGGGGGCTTGATTTTCCTACTTACATATAGCACAAGGGCAACAGCATATTACCTACTGTTTAGGGCAAAGAGACAAGCTGGAGGAACTATACACATCACTGAGTACACACGATACACACGATCTTGTGATTTATTCACATCTCTAGCACCTCCAGGGAAGTTACAGTCTGTCACGTGCTTTTGCTTGTAGTTTAAATGCTGCTCTCTCAACAGTTTTGTTTTTTATTTAACTTTCCAGTAACCATATTTTCTGTTAATATCAATTTGCCTTTGTATGGTCTGTTAAGAATTGATGTTCGGTTCATATTCCAGGGAGAAAAGCAAGTCACTGAAGTCTTGTTTAAACACAGCAGAGCCCTGCTCAAAAAACCATTTCCAAACTGCAGTTATCACCAATCACAATTATATGTTATAGTTGTTCATTTTGGCAACAATCCTTTAGGCTAATAGTGCTGTTACCCAGACTTATAGGATTGGATTCAGAGGCTTTTCCTGATAAATCTAAAAAAGTTTTTTTTCTCTGAAACTGCCATGTGTATGACTCTGCTCCAAATATGCTATTACAACAGTGTTATTTTGTTTAGGTTATTTTTGCAAGCTGTGTTTTGATTCTTTTATCCAGTGTAGTTTTTTTTATACAATGAAAAAAAGGTTTGTTTTTCTATTATAGTATGTGTGTTAACAACAAATGTGCTTGATAAATTTTCTAATGGGAATTGTGCAGATAATTGACACTGTTATTATTCACATTTGGTCTCAGATACTGCTTTCCTATTGAACTGCCTTTTTTCCCATCTGTGTATTACCAAACATGCTATTTTGAATTTCCCTGTGCCTCTCTATGTCTCTCCCTGCTTCAATAACAGGGGCCCATGCAAAAAAACAGGGCGAGGATTTATCGGATAACGACGGTGATGAAGATGAAGGTATTTTCCATGGTGAACAAAGATGGTGCATGATTTTCTTTTCTTTTTTTTTATAGTGTCCCTGTTTTCTGATCATTTCTTTTTTTTTTGTTTGTTTTAATTATTTTGTTTCCTAATTGCAAATGCAATCATCGAGCACCCCTGTCACATTACAATCTGTAGAACGATGCTGTCGTGGATCAAGTGTTGGAGTGCGTGGGAGTGAATGTGAGGTCTCCTGTTCCTGAGCATCAAAATTCAGCCGATGAGTCGAGTGTTTGGCTTTAGAGTCAGATGGGATCTAGTAGCTGTCTAGATAACTGAGCCCGGGTTGAGTCATTTTAATATCTCACATAGTGACTGGAGCAACTGTTATTACAAGGGCAGAGGCAGTAGTGAGAGCCCCCTTCTTAAGGTGTGGCCAGCAGCTGAATGTGTGGCGATAATGGCAGAGGGAAAGTGAAGCAGCAGTGTAATATCAGGCTGTTCACCAGGTCTGCCAGCAGATTTAGATGAGGAGCGGCAGTTCAGGAGTGCTGCTGGAGAGGATTAGAGGCGAGAGGTGTAGAAAATGGGAAGTTGCTGCTCAGCAATCGCATTGTTCACTTTCCATATTTATCTTGGGATATTCCTGGCTCAGGGTGGATCTCTGCCGAGATTAGAATGAGAGACGATTCTTGTGCTGCAACAGAAACGGCTTAAGTCTTTGAATCTAAATCAAACCCTTGATATCGCCCCGCCCTTGTCTTCATTTGCCACAGTAGGGCAGGTGATGCAAGCATGATGTAGGATATCAAGGTTAAGACCTTCATTTATACTCTGTTTTTTTATGGATGGATTGTATTCTTACCTTTTAAGAGTATATTTGGTGAACTAGATTGTATGTGTGCAGTGAAGCTGTTTGTGCATGTTAAGGGCATATGGACCTTCTATTTGGCAGGAGATGTCACACTAAGTGGCCATATCCTTTCACTTATTCGTCTTGAATGTTGGCGCAATTAACGCTGGCGTTGCTGTGGATCCTGCTTCGGGTGTTAAACCCACCGGAGGCCGGCTGGCCGGGGTTCTTTCCAGATGTTTGAGGGTTTGTAGTGCAGCTCCTTCCTCTTTGCCAGTGGGCTCTTCTTTCAGAAAGAAGCCTCACGCTGGCCTTGATCACAGAACAGGAAGCGTTGCCATGGCACCACTTTGACACACAGGTGTTTCTTCATTCAAGCCCAGGGCAAGCTGTTGCAACTGAAGCCAAATTGCCTTCAGTTTTTTGGGCTTGACTGTGTGTCTGTAAATGCGAGCGCATGTGTATGTTTGTTTTCCCTCAAGCGAGCCCACATGCGTCAGTGTATGTAGCCCTAAGTCCGTTCAAAATTGCTGACAAGTGCCGATCCCTTTGTCTGGCAAGTCTTTGCATGTGCGCACAGTGGCTTGGTCTCCAAGCTGTTGTGCAAGACCAGCCTCGCTGAAAATGTGACAAGTCTATTCTTTACTGAGCGCAACTAATGCTATTTACAGAGCATCACCGAAGAAGCACAATACGGTCCCAGCAGAATCTTCGCCACAGAGCTGTAACTAATGCATGTGTGACAGAGTTGGCCATCAATCCCTCAACATGATCCAGAAGATTTTCATTGTTCTGGTGAATGTGTCTGTTTTCAAGTGTCATGGCCCGACACATGAAACCAGTGTTCAGAGGCGCCCCTCTGCAATTTCCCCCTATGAAAGAGAACAGTTACCTCTGTGAGACTTAACTTCACTCCTCGCTGAGAGATGGTCAAGCACACTGCACAAACTACAGAGTCCTTGTAAGCTGTCTTACATACTACTGCTCTCACAAGTGGCTGTGCGATTATTGCTGGTAATAGCAATCTTCTTGTCTACAGTAAATGTACTGCACGCATTACCAATGAAAATCAAACATTTGTATTCAAGTTAAAGGCCAAGTAGAATCAGAGCACAGGCAGAACTCCCACTCTCTCACTCTTTAGCTGATGCACCTCTTATCCACATATTCTCATTCAGTCCAGAGAGCTGCTGTCTTGTCTGCTTTCGCTGTCTAACCCCCTCCATCTCTCAGTCTGTTCATCCCAACATTACCATGCTGTCTCAGTTGGCAGTCTGTCTATCCTGGGCTAATTCGCTCCCTCCCTTCACCATATTTGAGTTGCCCTCCTGCCTGTTATAACCCTCCAGACACGCTCTTAAATTTAAATAAGTTTTATAGGAACAATAAAGGATACCTCACAATGCCAGAGAAATGTAAGTAACATATGTAATGGAATAGTAATATATAAATGTGCTGTTAAAAGACCAATATAAACATTCAGCCGAGAACGAGGAGATAAGCAAAATGAAATATGTAGCAAGGAATATAATGACCTTTTTTAAACTTTATATCGCTCTCCGTCCGCTGGCTGTCCCCGAGGCTCTCTCTATTAGCCTGTCTGTCTCTTCCTGTGTCTTTCTATCTGTCCCTTTTGTGTGTCCGCCTGTCTGTCTGAGCAGCAGTCAACCCCCTGGCATCCCCCAAAGTGCATTCAAATTCTACGCAACACTCCCTCCAGCAACACGAGCGCGTGGGCCAAGTTGCGAGTTGTGATTTACATCGGCCCACAATCAGGACTCAATTTTACAGAGGCTGTTATTGCACTGTAAAAAAAAAAAAAAAAAAAAAGGAAGCGCAAGCTTTCAATCACCTACCTGCTGTTGTTAGATAAAGGTGGGCATGTAAATAGAGGAAGTCAGGCTGTGTAGGAGCTAAATCTCCCAGGTGGAACATGGCAGCGTTGCCGAGGTACCGTGCCCAGTGTTAGGCAGAGAGAGGCAGCCGTCCCTACTCCACCTCCAGAGTGTCTCGCGCCACTGCTGCCTCGGCCCTCTCCTACTGATGAAAAATAGATGTGTGTGTGTGTGTGTGTGTGTGTGTGTGTGTCTGTCTGTCATTTGGCACTTTGAGATTCCAGCTCTAATCAGGAGGAATGCTTCCACCCAGTGTGAGTGTGCACACACTCAGACATGTACACCCGCATCCATTAAACCAGTGAAGCATGCACACATACACGCACTTGTACACGCAAACAATGCTTGCTTCCAAGCCCGAGAAGCGACACGCACACACACATACCCCCACCCCCAGAGAAGCTCTCCATCGTTGCTGTGCCAGGGAGCAGAGCTGAGCTCCACCTGCCTGGGTATTACCATTAATTCCATTGCACAGGCCTGACTGGATCCCCATCCAGCAAAGCCCTCAGCTCAGCTCAGCCAGGCTGGAGACTGGTGAATTGACAGTGGGGGCGATTCACACACCATTCTCCCCATTCTGCCACTATCTTATTCTCTGTGATGTGGCAGGGTTGAAGAATCGTGCCCCTTGAAGCCCATTTATGCAGAGATATTTGGAATGCTGCTGCTCAGCTCCTTTTCCAAGATAAGCATTGCTGCTAATGGCTGATCCACAAGGGCATCATTTAAGCCATTTCAAAGGATGGGAGACCCAGACTGTTGCTGTCATCTGTTTTTTTTTTTTCACTCCTTGTCCTTTACTCTTGAGTGGCACGAAATAATTGGCACGGCAAAAACATGTAAAAACGCACTGCTTTTGAAAAAGAATGGAACAAGAGTGCAGAGTGGCTTTAAATTACTTCACTGAGGCATTTTCCTTATGCAGTGGCACAGCACGTCTGAGGGGCTGTGTGCACTTGTGTGATGCATTTATTGGTGTTCTCTCCTCAACCCTTCAGTGGGTTTGTACAGTATAATGTCAGCTTTTGTGGCTCGCACTGAGGACAGCAGGTTTCCCTGAAAGACTAAAGGGTTAGTCTTCGTTCACTCAGGGAGTAAACAGCTGTCTGCGAGTCTTACAGATGACAGCACCTCTACAGCCTCGTCCTCTCATCTAGATCCAGGCCAGCTGTAGGGGGCTTTGGCTAATAGCCTTGTAGGCTTCTCACCGTGCCTTCCCTTTTATTTTACTCAGCCGGCGTCTCTCCCCGCCTCTCGTTTCTCTCTGTCCTCATACACAGTGCTCTCTGTCTGCCCCGTTGCCAACATCATATTTAACACACAAACACGCCGGCGAAGGAGCAGGAAGTCACCTTCACACAAAGGTCATTCCTCCCATTACTGTTGCTGTAGTGATGTCAAGATTCAAAGAGGCACACACATTGCCTTTTCATATACCCAGTGCCATGTGGAGATTTTCTTTATATGCATAAGTTATACCTCCTGTCGCTCTCAGAAATGTCAAGTGTTGTGGAGAACGCGGCAAACTCTGACATACTCCAACCATAAGGTGCTCTTTTCCTGCCCATACCATCACTCCTGATGATGTGCTGCCTCTGAAAGTCCACCGGCTTAAAATAGCAACAGCTATGCAACAGTGATTTTTTTTCTTTGTGGTCTCCTTCCGCTATCTTCTGTGACTCCAGAATAGTGAATTTGTTACTGCGTGTTCCCTCACTTCAGCCTTTTCTCCCCCTCCGAGGCCTAGTCACACACAGTGCTAGCTCATTTGATTCAGTATAAAGGGAATATTAAGCAGACATTCGGTGACATTCAGAATACTGTCACTGACTTGTACGACGGCACAAGCTGCTGTATAATTCGGTGTAATTACACTGCCTGTTTTGCAAGGAGCTCCCCAGCTCAACTAAATGCACTTCTTAAATGTGAACATGGCCAGTAATGGACTTGTCATGAGTGAAGCGTGAAGCTTGGCCTGACAAGAGCACTACAGTAGGGTGCATGTCATGTTCTGCCACATCAGGACATTGTCACCCGTACCCCCCACCCCCCCACCCAACCTCAGACCTCACTGATAGCCGCTGACAGCCACCATGTTTCACCAAGTGTTGACACAGTGAATGCCACCGACACTTATCTCCACTCGCCTTTGTCCTGTCCCACTCTGGAGTGTCAAGGCCATTTCTGGGGGCGCTTAGCGTCAGATATATGACTGACTGTTTTCAATAGAGTGAGAGGCAAAGGACAAAACGGTGAGGGAGAGGAAATAATATAGAGGAGGAAGGAACGAGTGCTCCCGGGCCCTCCTGGTGGGTTTCACTTGCAACGCCAACACTTGGAGGCTCAACTCAGGACTGAGTTATGCCTCCCACTGACACTCCAATCAGTCCTAAGCTGCTGTGACGCACCTATGAAAGGTTGTGCTCCTCAGGTCCTGCCAAAATTCATGCCCTGGGATGTATTTGTAGGCGTAACTGTCGCCAGACTTTCTATTTAAGCTGTGCAGTGCAGCGGAAGACTTTTTCTTTATTTATTGCATATTTTTAATTTATTTTCTCTGCTGTGATACTGTTATCTGTGCTGGGAGTGTGTGTCACTGTATAGTAGTTGCTGCATGATCTGATTGAGAGAAATATGTGTGAAAATGATGTGTGATATAATTTATTTTTCTGTTCAGCTCACTCTTCATTGCACATTAGCTTTCATTTCCATCACGCACCCATTTCTTTGTTCATCACCAAAACATGAGTTTATTTCTTTCTTTTTTTATGTCCAACTGCATGTAAAGTTATTGCAAATATATAAGCAGTCTGTGTATTAATGAATCTCTGTTTTTCTTTCTAGCACAGAGCTCTGTGCTACATTTGAATGCTGTGAATATTTGTGTTGATGTAATCTTTTGCCTCAGAGAAGTGAATCAGGAGGCGGCTTTTTCGAGGTAGCCACTTAGTCACCTGTTACACCAAATTAGGCCGTGCGCAGCGACCGATAAAGCTCTGATCTGATTGGTTCAGAAAAGCTGCTCACCTTATTACCGCCGTGTCATGCCGTGCTGCAGCCCACATGTGGATGTATCTAGAAAGGATCATTATTTCTCACTTTAAGTCCAATTGGGATCTGTTGCATGTATATTTTCCCTCTGACACAAATCTGTGTCAGCGAGAACCGTATGTCACATCTGTGTGACGCCTCCCACATCAGATCAAGTCAATAAATAGATTAGAACAAGTGGAGCTTCAATGTCTTGTATCGCTCTCCCAAAGGGATTTAACTGTTGTCATGGAGACCCGATGTGAATCAACAAAAGAGGTGACTGATAACATTGACATGACTAATCTCTTTTTCTTATTTCTGCCCCCTGTTCTGTCTCCCTCTATGCCATTCTCCTTGTATCTGTGGCCCATTTGTTTGAGTAGCTTGTGTAGGATATGCTGTTTTTTTTCCTCCCTTTCTCCCCCCCTTCTCCTCCCCTTTCCTCCCCTCTCTGACTGTACCTTTCATGCTTTCTCACCCCATGCATCCCCTCCTCCTCCTCTTGTCTAAGATAAGTGTGTGCATAGAGAAGTGTCAGCTATAAATCACATTTCACTGTGTAAGCCTTCTCAGATACCAGCAAGATAAAGAAAGCCATAAATAAGGCCACATCATACACAAGTTATTGCTTTGCTTTTAAACGTAACGGGGCCATGAATAACCAGGGGAATACCAAAACGAAAAAAAAAAAACTGAATCAAGGCTGAGCTCTGCTATAGGGGTTACAGAAAAACCTGTGTCTCTACAAAACGCATTTAAGCAGTTGTCCTCGGTGTTAGGCATGCTAATGTGATAGGGTGCATAACGACGAGCGGTGCCTGCAGATGGATGCAGATTGGTCTGTGCAGGATGTGGTCTGCGATTAGCTGTTCTTGAGGATTTTGAATTTTGGCTCTCGGTCACCATAGCAACCAGAATACAATACTACCCTTTTAAATCTAAGCCCATTGCTTTCTCCTTTTTTCTCATATTCTCTCCTTTTTTTTATATCTGTATTCCTTTCTATTTTCCTTCCTTCCGGTCTCTCTCTCTCTCTCTCTCTCTCTCTCTCTCTCTCTCTCTCTCTCTCTCTCTCTCTCTCTCTTCCTCACTCTTTGCCCTCCCACCCGCTCTCATTCTCACCACTCTCAGGGCTTAGGGGGAAAAAAAGAGAGGCAGGGAGTTGGACAGAGATGGAGGGAAGGCGGGAGAGAAACATGGAGAGACAGGGGAGAGTCTGTGAGTGAAAGCGATACAAAGTGAGGGAGGGGAAGGCGAGAAGCTACACAGAATTGCGGGGGGAGCAGGAGTGAAAATGAGAGAGAGTTTCTTGTCTTGTCTCCCAGCTCTAGCTAGCCAGCCAGTAATTCAGTCTATTCCTCAAACAGAGGCTTTTTTCTTCCCTCTACCTCTGGATGTGCTTTATCTGGCTGGAGTGTCGCTCCAGCTGGGTATCAAGCCCTGGTTCGGGAATAGAATAAACAACATTTTACCAAAACTGAAGCACACATTTAACTGCCTGCAATGCCAAGCAAGGACCGTGCAAATAAATTGTTGCACAGAGATAGGCCTGTGTAAAAAGGAGGCGCACGGTAGCATTGTGTAATTAGCTGGTGCGTTTCCCTATCACTGTCAAGCCAGATTAGCCTTCTCCCTGGTTGGGAGATGTGTCAGAGTACCTCTCTCTTTATTTTCCCTAATGGCTTCCTGCGTGTCTGTATTGGAGAATGGGTCTGCCTCCTGGAAGGCAACACAAATACAACCCTGATAGTTTGGTTTATATGATAAATATTTTTTACGGTGAACGACAAGCCACATTTTCAGCTGAGATGGCCAATTACTATAATAGAGTTGAACTCGACATAATGAGTGGACATTAATTTGTTTCTCATAGAGCAGATATGAAGTAATATTGCCTCCATTTCCATTAGTAGGCCAGCAGACTGTGTCCTTACAGCTGGTATCTGAGAGGTGACTGTCAGCTTGTCTGTTTGTGGCCACCATGCGCTGTATCTGCTGTATCTGAATCTGAGCTGACCCTTGATTGGAGTGGGCGGACGTCAATGTGAATGTGTTAATGATGGCCGCTCTTGCAGACATACGAGATACTGGGGCCAAGCCTGTGATGGTCTACATCCACGGAGGATCCTACATGGAGGGGACAGGCAACATGATCGATGGGAGCGTCCTAGCCAGCTACGGGAATGTCATCGTTATCACTCTCAACTACCGCGTCGGAGTCCTTGGTAAGCATCTTTTTCTTTCTTTTTACTTCACATCCTCCTTCAAGGACATTTTTCTGGGCCATCTTAATAGGGCAGCTAGGTGTAATGAGCACTGCTGATTGCCACATCCACTCACTACAAATAAGGCCGTGGAAAAAAAAAAAAAAACACAGCAGTGTAAATACATGGACCGGTTCCTGTGCTTCTTGTTGATGTGGTGCTCGTGTATCAAAATCACAGTAATTGAGTGTGTTGAATGTGGGTTTGTTGTTGTGACTGGGGTTTAGAATAAATTAAGAAATTATTGTAATGAGGATGAAAAAAAAAATGAGATGGGCGTGATGCTGGAGAGATAGAGGAGTCTGTTCGAGAGAGCGAGGGGTTCTCTCCCTGAGTTGCAGTTGGTTGCGGATTGACTCACACAGCTGAATCCTCTTTCAGACACTTGTGTGTGCGCGCGTGAGTGTGTGAGAAAGAGAGCGCAAGAGTGGAGAGACAGAAAGAGAGAGAGAGAAAGAGAGGGAGAGAGAGCTCCATGGAAACAGCTGCAGCAACACAAAATGGAGTTTGTTAGCACACTACGCAAGCTTTGTACCTTTTCCATCCATCTCTCTGACACAGCTGATTTCCCCTCTCTCATTTTTTTTTTTTTTACATTTAGAGTGGTTGTGTACTGACTACAAACACTGAATATAAAATAAAAATTTCCCTGTTGTTTGCATTTGTTGAGAATATCGCTTTAGGTTTGGACTATCGCTGGCTGCTGTTAACGTAAAGGATACAGCAAAGTGCTTTTCTATATGTCTCATTTTGTCAACAAATCAGATGAAAACACCAAAACCAGCAATTCATAAATCTGTCTGTCAGTTCTGTCTCTATACTTAGTGTGGCTCACTGCCCCAAGCCTGCAGATGTAAATCTTTAAAACATCACAAGTAGGAAATATATTATTCCAGTTTTAGCTTCAAGTTCGAGTAATTTCCAAAAACAGCTGGGCACTATATTTTTTGGCAGATGTTTATCTGAGAGAGGTAAATATTGCATTTGTTGGGGACACTTTCAGCAGCATATCAAATAGAATATTTGCTTAACAGCAGCAAAAGCCAAAATGTAGTGTAACACCAGCAGAGAAGAGCAGAGTGTTTGAAAACTGACTGTCTACGAAGGAATATTTATTTGAAGTTTTCTAACATCAGCTAGCATGAGCCACTGTACCCTGCTACTTACACCAGGCCAAGTAAGACTCTTTCACCAAAACCCTGGAGTGGAGTGAATAGGGCAAGCGTGTGTTTTATAACTTTTAAATATTTCATTTGTACGAGAATGAATGTACTCCTTCTTCTTCTTTCTTCAAAAGTTACATAGTATTGTTTTAGTATTCACTGCTGCCGTGTGGGGTCATTCATGTGTTCCCCAGCTTTTAATAGCACATAATGAGAACCTGTAAAAAGTGTTCCCCGGCTCTTTATTCCCTTAATATGACATGAGTTTGTTTAGGGGACTATAATTATGACTCTGAGAGACATGAGATTGCACTGGCGTGGGTATTAGTGTAGATAATTATTACCCCTTTTGTATGAGAATAACTCCCAAACATGTTTCAGCCCTAAATTTAAAACAATAACAATCAGTCAACTGATTAATTAACCAATTAAAAGAGAGGAAAAATGAAAAACAAAAGATGAAAAAGAAGGAAAATCATTACGAAATGTCTTAGTGTTAGGAAATCAATAACTACTGCCATATCCAAACAGGTTAAGGTCAAGTTCTGGTTAGGGTCAAGTTCAAGTTAAGCTATTTCCATCTCCAAAGGTCAAGGTTAACTGGATGATATTTCTAGAATATTTTAATTTGATATGGGTCAGTTTTACGTGACCACAATATGAGGGTTAATGTGTGTTAAGAGAATATTGAACTGGGGAACACAATCCTCTGGTGTGTTAGTGAATGTTGCAGCAGCAGGATGATGCATTAAGTTAGATACACTACAGTGTCCATGATCATCATGATAAAGGAACATGTTGCACCAGGCAGCAGTGGTGGTCTCTCTTTTTTTTTTTTTTGTTATGACTTGAATATTTGTACCTTTTCAGGCTTTCAAAATGTGAGAAATGTAGAATCTGTGCATATGGCTTTGTTTGAAAGGAGCTGTATGTGACATTCACAGCGCTTATATTGCAGCAAACAACTATTTACTCTGTAAAGATATAGTGGAGTAATGGCGCCCTGAGCAGAGAATAAAGTCACACTCCCTCTGTTCGTGTTGTAATCCAAGCTTCTCTGTTCTTTGCCAATTTGTCTCTAATTTTCTCACTTTATTTGCATAGCACAAGTTGTACATAAAATGCAACTCCAAATGCTGAACATAAAAACATGAGAAGGAATTATCAAAACCAATGAAAATAGAATATAATGTATCAAAACTAAAAATTATAGTCAGAGTCATGCAGTAACAGTAAAAGTGAAGGAAGATTAAAATACACTTGATAAAGCCAGGTTCAGAATGGTATGTTTTACATTTCTTTTAAAGATATTCACACTCTCTGCCACCTTTAGGTCCTCCAAAAAGCTGTTCCACAGGCTGTGTCTATAAAGCAGCCTGGCTGCTTTATAGAAATGTATGTAGTTGGTTTGGTTCAAAAATCCCTTTAAGTCCAAAGTTATGTTTATGGAGGACCAGTCCCCAAAGGTGGACAAAGTACTCAGATATTCTACTTAAGTAATAGTATCCGTACCACAGTGTAGAAATATTCTGTTACAAGTAGAAGTCCTGCATTCAAAATGTACTTAAGTACTATTCATCTCAGGGAAAAAAAAACTGAACAGCAAGGGAAACTGAACTATCTTTATTAATGTATGTTCTGTACCATATAATGATGTCCAGAAAAATAAAGAATTAAAAAAAAAAGTACCTAAGTATTTGCATTAAATTATACTTAAGTTACCAGTTGCTATATAGGTAGGGTCATACCTTTATTTTATATGTTTTTCAAAGCCTCGATGAAGGCTGGCATTGGTCAAAATAGAAGATAAGATAATCCTTTATTAATCCACTGCTCCCAGTAGACCACACTCACACACACACACCAACTGGACTTATACAAAAATATTTCTTATATTTATTTTATTTCTTTCTAGACTGTTTTTGTTGGCAAATTCTTTTTTGTAATTTTATTTTATTTATGTTACTGTTTTTGCACCTTGTTTTTTTAATCATAATACTTGGCACCATGTTTTTTATTATCTAACATTTTAATATCTTAATATTTTTATTTTTTTTATTTTTTATTGCTATTGTATTGTTACTTCACTGCTTATACTTTGTCATACCTCATAGCTGCTGTTATATTGTGAGTTTCCCCACTGGACTAAAAATTTTGATTTTGTTATCTTAAATATTTTGGCGTTTTTAAAAATATTGCAGTTACAATTGATAATGCTGTCCCGACCCATGATGGTGGAATGTATTTGTAGAAAGATAGGAAAATCCCGGCTCAGACCCTAAATCACAGATATGCTTTGAATGTCACATACAGCTCCTTTAAAGGGTCAAAAGGCAAAAAATTTAAAAAAGGTGTCCGGACCACCACTACCACTGAGCAATATCAGGCTTTTGGCTCCACATGCTTGTTAACCAGATCAATTCTTTGTTGACGTTGGTCTTCTGATGGCGTTTGTTTGACAAGAAGAAAAATTACTGATGACCAGCCTTATCCTTAAAGGAGCAGTCTGCCTCACCTTTCTGCTCACAGAGCTCCTCATGTCAGGAGCAGGAGGGTGACAGAGGAGTGGGTGCCGGCTTATCCTCCAGGACATTGAGATGACTGGTGTGGCTGAATCACACAGGCGCAGCTACATTCATCCTTAGACTCTCTTTTTGATGGAGATGAGAGCGCTACGGCCTATCGATTTTGTCATCAGGATTGCTCGCCTTGAATGCGCTGTGTTTTCCTCTGTCATTTTTGTGGAGTATCATTTTGAGCATTGTAATCAGCCTTCAGGGTGGTAAGGTAGTCGAAGTACTGATCTGAGCGTGCTGCCTCGTGCCGCTGCTGCCGCCGCTGGTTTAAAGCCGAGCACGTAAGCCTAATACGGATTCATGATCATATTTCTTTCATGGCACTTCAATTATGAGTCAGATGTTTCTTCTCTCGCTGCCACATTTCGCTAAATGTCATTCTACATGCATGCACACACACCCTCGAACAACACATACGAGAGCTCTGAGCACGTGCATGCTCGCACACATGCTTGTATTCACACAAACAAACCTACAGTGAGACATGAGCCAAAACAATTCCCCCACACACTCATATACAGATGCAGTTTTGCACAAAGCACACACAGACATACACACATGCACAGTTCCCAAAGCAGCTCTCTTGGTGAGCTCCCCAGCAGCCATTCTGAGAAATGAGCAGAGAAGAAGTGATGCATGTAGTTGAGCGATAATGTCCATCGCTGTAGCATGGTCTGATAATCTCCCCATGGTACGGCTTTAAACTGTTATTACAGACACACTCATATAAACCAAATAAAACCAGGGCCAGAGAGAAATCAGACCATGATGGGCCAATTAACACTAAGCTGTCTGAAGATTTTCAGTCATAAAGTGTAAATTGCAACACTCAGAACATGAGAAATCATAATTACATGTCTTCATTTTATATTTGTTTGCTGTTTTTTTTTATTGGATATGGGGGTCGCTAACAGTTTCAGCGCTAATCTAGTCTAGACAGCATTAGGTGGAGTAGATTCGCTGTTTGTATTGGACACTGTACATTAGCTGCTTGTACACACAGTTGAAAGCTTAAATCAGTGTAACATCAGGTCATCTGACAGCTGGATGAGAGCAAATACTCCAGTTTTTTACTTCTCCTTATTCAACGACTCTTTAGCAGGGCTCCCTTCATTTAAATAATGAAAATAAAAGAAGTAATTTAGATTCTACGCTGGGTGACGCAGTTTCATGAAGAAATGCAGGATAAATAAATAAATATGAATGAAAAAATGAAAGCTCTTTTAATTAGGCTGCTTAAAGGGATGAGGGAATAATGGAGGCAGAGAGAATTAGACAAGATAATGAGTTTAAAGTGAAAGCAGACAAGGCAACAAACTACACTTTCTGACACTAATATAGCTCTCCCACCGTCCCTGGGCAATCTGAATATGGCATTAATAATGCAGTAAACACCTTTGAAATACACACAACAATCTGAATAGTTACTAATTTCACAGAAACAATAAGCCTAAACTATTAGGCATCAACTAACAGATCTGTACTGAATGTGAAAAGTGAAAACAAACTTTTTCACAAGCAAATTCCCAACAAATTGGACAGCAGTGAAAGCTTGGTAAATGTCAGTGTTGAATGTTTTATTTATGTTTTGCATTAATTTATTTTTTTTTTGCACTTTTTTTGTAGCAATACTAATTCCAGCTTTGCAGGGCTTTTCAACATTTCACTCAAATGGAGCAAAGATATTGGAAGATGGTGCTCAGCACATTATGAAATATAGATTTAGCATTTGTTTGGTGGTTTCCAAAAGACAGGCAGCCGCAGTGGATTTAGTCTATATTTCAGCCTGGTTTTACAATATGTGCATGGCGGCTGCAGATTCTACAGTGAAACACAAAAAAACTCACAGAGAGGGGAAAAAAGATGAGAGGAAAAATACTGTAGAAAAAAAAGAGGTAACATGGAGAAGAGTCGTACAAATTCTATCCGGAGACGGTGATGTGTAGAGCTGCTGCCACTCCTGTTCCAATTAAAGAGGAGTCCACTAAGTTTCTAGTGCTGTTCTATCATCCCCCTGCAGCTCTTAGCCCTACGCTGCTGTAATGGTAATTATTGCTTCAAAGGGTGGACCACAATTCTCCTGAGGCCCCATTTGGAAACTTTCATATCTGAACCTTTCACTATTTAGATGAATGAGAATTCATTTTTTAATCTTTAATTAGTTATTGACCCACCGCAGCATGATTATCACCAGATGAGATATGGAGAATTTTAAACTGTCCGGACCATCCTGTCGGGACCTGTCACACTCTGCTCAGGTCAGCGGGACCTAAAGAGTTTGTTTACCAAAGAGAAACACTGTTTGGATATCTGCTCATTGATCTGTATGCATGTGTGTGTGTGTGTGTGTGAGAGAGAGAGAGAGAGAGAGAGAGAGAGAGAGAGACATTGTGTGTGTGTGTGTGTGTGTGTGTGTGTGTGTGTGTGTGTGTGTGTGTGTGTGAGACAAAGTGAGAGTGATAGAAAGAGACATTGTGTGTGTGTGTGTGTGTGTGTGTGTGTGTGTGTCTCAAAACGTGCATTTGTGTGTGTGGTCTGTGCACGTGGTGCGTGTGCCTAGTTGCCGCGCCTCTCTAATGATGTGTAATGAGTCCCAGTCAGAGGGGAGTATCTTGTATCACTGCTCTTTACAAATATAATTACTCACTGGCTCTCCAGAGCATGTCAATTTCCCAGTCCATTGGGGGGGGGGGACTTAATTACTAGTTTCCAAATGCATTAAAAATTAACAAAGGCTGCCTCTCGTGCCAAAACTCAAGGTGAGACTCTTCCTCTCTCTAAAAAGGAGAATGGTCAAGTACGGTGTGTACTTGTGGAGAGTTTTCACCTTCAACAGGGTTTATTTGTGACCTTTGATGTCTATCTCTCATATCTCTCTGATCGCAGTCATTTTATGGTGAGGCCGTCACAGCTATGGACCGTCACCTCAGTCCACCCAAGTTATTCAGGCCTTCAAAAGAATAGTTTTAGATCCAATCAAAATAACCTCAACCTACCGTATGCGTGTGCGTGAAAACGGTGCTGAAGCAGCAGCGGCGCGGGTGATGTAGCATTGATTTGAGTTTTTCTTTGTGTAGTAAGTGACTCTGCCTTTCTCTCTCATGTCCCTTTCCCAAACTAAAGATGGTGAATGTGGGTAATTCAGCCAGGGATTTAGGGAGCAGAGGAAATGCACGGCTGTGTGTGAACAATGTGGTAGAGCAAAAGTTAGTCCATCATACAAGTTTGTGTTGTTGTTTTTCACTTACTGCTGCGCTCCTCAGAGAGCTGAATAGCCCGCACTGTGCTCACGGCCTCCTGACCCACGCGCTGCAGTCTGCTGGATGTTGGTTAAGTAGTAATACTATAGGCTGTCATCTGGATACTTCCTGTTTGAGGTTTAAAACAATTGGCCTCATTTACACATCATTTTAAGCATCTTATGTCCGGATTAAGTCCAGATGTGATTTAAGACACTTTCATTTACACTTAACCACATAAATGCGTCTTGGCTGGCTGGATCATAAATCTGATTGCAATCCTGTGATTTCACAAGCAGTGGGAAAATCAGGGTCGGCCCTTCTCAAGTCCTGTTACTGCTAAATATACCAGAAAAAGTATAACTTGTGCACTTGAGCAGCTCAGATCAGTCCCTCTTGACTTCATCTTGGATGACTTTACACTTAGACTACAGTATGTTCACGTACAGCCCCTCCTCAGTGACTCCCTGTGGCTTTGGCAAAAAAATATTTTGTATTGAATAGAGCCCGGCTGATGCAGATACCAATATACCAGAGTAAACAATTCTGAAATGGATATATAAGCAAATATTATATATATATGTGCAATTATGCAGTGCAGTTTTTTTTCTTATCAAATATTTGAGATGAAAATATATAATGGAGGCAGGGAATTTTACACTTTAACAATAACCTTAATTGTCAAAAATGAGATCAGTGCACTGAAACAGGAAACCTAATTGGGAATTAGATGTTTCTAAATTACTCTAAACATTTCTTCATTATGCACTGACAGAAACAAATTTTTCATAGTGTGCATACGGACCAGTATTGGCTAATAAAATCTGATTGATCTGCTGATTGATATATCGGTCAGGCTCTAGTATAGAAAAAAGGTTACTTTTTAACATTTAAATTCTTACTTATTATTGTGTAGGCCTGTAGTGACTCTTACATTTTTCAGTTGTGAAAATGTGTAGCCAATACACAGATTTAAAAGAAAAAACTGAACATTTCGTCTGTAATGAACGTCATACATCTACGGCCTGGTGCCTTTTCCCCTAAATTTAGCTGAACCTTAAAGTGGTGACTACTTTTGAGTCTCCCTAGCGAAGCTATCTATTGATTCCAAATCCAATTTTGGAGGAAAGTAGAGAATTAAATAGTGCGTGGACAGATATGCTTGCTTTTACCACCAACACTACAGAAATCATAAATAGCCCTCTACAGACGAGCCACCTTTTGGTAAAACATATTAATGAATGCTCATTTACACCTGTAAGTAAAGTTAAAGGCTAATTCAGACTTAATAGTCTGTGTTACCTTTATAGGGCTCAAATATTGTTTTGTGCCTCCACATTGATTTTCTTTGTCTTCTTCTGGCCCAGACTGTTTACATTCATGTAATACAAATGCACATTGGAGCGACACCAAGAAATGCCACATTTGCAAAATAGGCATTTGGGAGAAAAATGAATGACATAGTGGTACAAGCTTTTATCTTGGAATGATTTGTTGTAGAGGTTGGATGACAAATTGTCATATGTTGAGGGATGGACTTCCCGTTGTTAATGAGGGCATGTCATCATAGCACGCTCCCATATAGAAGCACATGCCTAATTAGTATTCAGAGTTATGTCATCAGACTTTCCTCATTCTGCGTAATAATTAGCCATGTGCATCTGTTTAGGAGAGTATGCAACTTTTGGGGAGCAATGTGTGTTTGTTTTTGGGATAACAGGCTGTAGTAAAATGGGCTTTCAGCCCAATGGGATATTTTTAGGACTATCGAGGCTTTGGGATTATGAGCCAATCGACAAAAACTTTTGTGTGCAGGCCTACTTTCCAATATCTTTGTTTTCACCTTGTGGCAAGTCACGGCAGGACTCAAAATGTGGACAGGCTGTCTGTGTCACAAAGCGTCTGGCAGTGGAGCAACAGTATGGCTACGGCAGCCTTCTGTAGTTCCAGTGGATAGCTCAGACACTGTATGGTGAATGATCTGGGTCTGCGCAGTGATGTATGACATGGAAAAACCTGGATGTATGGAGAAAACACACATGAATTCCAATATCTCGGTGCTTACAGTGGCCACATAGCCAGTGATCGGATATGTATTTGTTTTGACCACATTTGCTTATAATGTAAATGTTGTTCTAAGGTCCAACACACAAAGTGACCATGTGTGTGTCTTTGACACACACACACACCCCCCGCTTCCATTAATTTATTGTATCCTTGCACCACTCTATAAAATGAGTATGGAAATGACTTTTTTTATTTATTTCTTTTACTACATGTTCATATGCTGGATATAAACTGTCTGGGTGCGTCTCATTTGTCACATTGGATGTCTGGGATCACAAAAATTGTTCTCTGAGTTACTACGGAATAAAATTCGGCATGACAACCTCCTGTGTGGCAAGGGTGAATAGACTTAAAATAAAGAGCCTCCCTCAGTAAGTGTTCCCAGTCTCAGTCATTTCGGTTATCATCTGATATATGAGCTTGGCGCCGAGCAGAGGAATTCTCAAACAGTAGGTGGAAGAAAAAGCGAAGGCAGAGTGAGTTCTCTTTGTCTTCTATTATCAGGAGGAGAGCTGAGATGGATATTTACTTGTTTTCATTGCCATTTGGATGAATTCATCCAAATTAAGCAGAGAACAAAAACATTTATTCATCCTATTAATGTCAGGGAGTGAGGGATTGAAGTAATGGTTTTCATGCTCCAGTCTGCAGCAGCTTGTTGATGCTGCTCTCCTACAAATCACTGCCAGGAAATTAACTCTTAAGCCGCTCTTGCCAGACACACTGCAACAAACGTCTGGCTCTGCAAGACAGGGCCAGGATGGGGCCTATTGTTTCCCAATGCCTGGCTTTTCAGCGTCCCACAGAAGATGTTTCCTCTTTAGTTTAAAACTCTTGAAAAGTATTGATTAAAACTGAAGGGGAATAACTCTGAGTAGGACTCAGTCCCTAGAAATAATGGAGCAGCTGATGTCAAACAGCACTTACACAGCAGGACCTCCAATCCACTCCACATAGAATGATTTTTAAATTCAGCACTGCTCAAACATTTATAGGTTGCATGTTATTTTCACAAAATTGTTTTTGATTATGTCGTTAAAAAGCACTTTATAATAATTATTCCTGTATCAAATCCTCTATAAAGTAAGTTCTCAGTTGCAGTGCTTTGATTGGCTCACAGCGCAATCTGCACCACATCCAGAGAGTGTGTCATTTCAAATGCTGGAGACCTCCTTGATTGAAAGAATTTGCTCGGTTGTTTAGGGAGGGGAACCAATCAAGTCTAATTGTGTTTTCACACACTGATGGCAACGTCCAAAATCTGGAACCTCCAACTGGGTTCCCTCGCAGCGTTTCCTTCATGCAATACTTTGAAATCCAGACAGACATGAAACAATATAAATAGACTGACATATTGCAGCTGAACAGGCTGTAATATAGTGAAAGTTAGAATTGTAAATTTAATCAGTAAATGAAACCATGTTTTTGAGGCTACTCGTGGTTGCCGTTTTTTTCCATTCAGATTACCCACCCATAAACAGCATTCACAGGAAACAATGCATGCATTAATCCAGCCTCACTTTTCTCCCCTTGCATCATGGGCAAGAGCATAGGTTTCATTTCAATATTACCAGAGACACAATGAGCATGGGGTCCCCCCCCCCCCATCACCATTACATTTTATTTCTGGCATTCTTTAGATTTTTTCTGCATGGATTTGTGAAGGAAATATCTTAATTAATGTAGGTGAACCAAAAATTCAAGTGGTAGGAGAGGTTTTAAAATATGAAAGCATAATGGAATATAATGCAGTGAGGCCCTCAGGCATTCTGTGTTGCTTTCAAATATTTATATTCCCAAAAATCAACTTTTCTCATTTAATGTTTTCCCTGCTGAGTCAACACACATGTAGGCATTATTTCCTATTTCATCCTCTTTTGTGCCTGTATGTGGTACAATGGCACTTATTCACATACATGAGACATGAGTTCATTTTAATTCATTCATACACCTTTGGACTTTTTAGTTAGTGTGTTTAGAAGTCTATCTGCCCTGTAGTCTGCTTAGCATTACATTATTCAGACATAATCAAAGACATAATCCAGCATCAGGTCTCTGGGAGACACATACAAACTGACTAAGAGCTACCAGTCAGAGGAAAGACGCAAACCTGAAGTGCAGACTTTTTCCTGGTCAAAATAACTGTAGCCTATAGGCGACTATGGACTGTCAGGAAACACTAACACATGCACAAGAATCCATTATGTTATTCTTTTGCTAATTTGCTTCTCTAGCAGAACAGCTTCTGCTGTGTTTACTCCAGTCCATTGACAAGACTTGTCCTCTAGCAGCACCTACTTTACCAGAGGCATACTGTTGAGTCTTTAGCCCCTTTAAATTGTCTTTTTAAAGCTGGAATATCATGCTGTTATGCCACCTCGTTGCTCTGTATAAAAGGTTGCAGAATAAGACAGTTGTCTCGCCTTTAGGCTGGTAGTGGAGGTAGTAAGAGCGGCAAAATGGTGTCTGTGTAAGAGGGAGAGCAGGCAGGACCAAATCATGAGCAGCATGGGTGTGATGTTTTGATGTCCACAAATTGGAAAAACAATGACATTCAGGAGCTCCTTACCCTTTAGAGCAGAGGACAAGGTCAGCCACCATATCATAGAGATGGCACACTATTGTTGTTTCCATTTTATGCCATTGTTATTGTTCATAAAGCTCTGCTGAAGTTTATGTTATATGCAACATAAGAGGCTGACACTGTTGTGTTACATATCCCACTCGTCACGCCTCTTTTGCTTACAAGATGCCAGCATGCTTTCAGAAATAACACACTAGAGCATTGTTTGGTCCTATGTGAAAATGCAAAGGCGGCATGAAGAAGAGACTTCGTAGTGGCCATAATGCGATTTTGGCTACTTTTATGTTTTTCTTTGCCTTATCTTTGCCTATAATGAGAGGTGTTTTAAGTGTTTAACTGGTAATGCAAACAATTTCATACTACTTGATATTGCTAACAGGCAAAACCCACAGTGTCATGCTTGTGAAGCAGGCACAGGAAATGCAATTTTTGAAATTAGCTCTGATAGCAAACAAAAATAACAAGATACTGCCATTTCCAGCATTTTTCAACAGGGGTTTAAAATGTTGTCAGATAACAAGACAATCTGCATATAGGATATTGTGCTTTTTTTTTAA
Source organism: Plectropomus leopardus (assembly GCF_026936395.1). NCBI lineage: Eukaryota > Metazoa > Chordata > Actinopteri > Perciformes > Serranidae > Plectropomus > Plectropomus leopardus. The sequence continues at coordinate 24,037,524 of NC_142183.1, read as the reverse complement.
ATCAAAAACAATTACTGCCTGATTGTTTAGGCTCATAACTGTGGAAAATTCACTTGTTTCCATTTACTCTCATTGGCCAGATCTGCTGAAAAATCATAGTTCCTGCATTAGAGAGTGAAATATGGACACCATGAGGCAGCAGAATAAAAGCAGTCTTTTAGTTAACTTCTTTCTTTCAACTTTGATCGCGCAGAAACTATTATCCCGGCTGGTTTTATGGATACTGACTCAGCTTCAACTCTGAAAGGTTATGTATATGAATAATTTCAAGATGTTTTGAGGCACTGTTTCTTTAAGTTTAACCACCTGCTCAGAATCATCACAGCAGCGTTGTGTAAAGATGTTCTACACTGAATGAACAACAAATTCCCTCTCACTGTTGTGACTTGAACTCAGATTGCTGATGTATTTTTAATGAGGATTTGTCCTTCTTTTTCATCTTACAACAAATGGAAACAGGAACAAAGCTCATTATATTTCATAAGCATGACATTTGAGAAAACTGTGACATTAAGAAATCAATTTCTACGGTACAGTAGTGACTTTCAGTATGCAAAACAATCTGTGCCGTAACAGTGCCCTGAGATGAAAACACGTTTAGATGATCGCAGTACTTCCACCAAAACAGTAAATATGCATTACAAAGACATCAAACAGCAAAGCCGACAATTGCTTTCATCTGGTCAAGGGGTCCTCCGCAGCGTCTCATGTAAAAATGGAACACTTCACCCAAAGATGGCAAAATGAAGTGCACAGATGGAGCGTCGGTTCACTGAAGGAAAATGTCAACCTTGTGTCAGTGTTTGTGGTTGAGATGCTTTATTGATGGATGTTTGACCTTTTACTGTTAGTGATGGAAGATGTGCTTCTTGTGAAGCTTTCATTTGCATCCTAATCATTAGTAAACGTTATTCTTATTCATCCCAGTAGTGTCACGAAAAAATTTGAGTTTTGCGGATGGAGATTTGAGTGGCTCCTCAAAGACGGAAGACTAATATTTACCGAGCAGCTCTCTCGCTCACACTGACATGGCATTGTAGAGCAACAAGAGATGGCATTTCCATTTCCACCTCAGCACAGTCTGACCTAAAACTGAATCAGGGGGTAGAGCTGAAATTTCCAGGTATGCCGCTTGCTGCCAGATCTTTTTTTTTTTCATATTTTCAAGTGGTCCTTAAATTGAGTGTCTTTGAGTGTGAGACTCATAAAGTGCCCAATAGGCAATTCATAATGCAATGCATGCACAGTGGCAGGTGTTGCCAATGCAGTGATTAAGCTATTCTTTCACCTTTGGTTTTGGTGGCAGGGGCTATTAACTCGCACAAATAGACATTTCAGAGTTTTGTGTGAATCCCTGGCTGGCCTTCGCCTTTGCTTTCCGAGCCAGATGCCCTTTTAATAGCCACACTAGTAAATCCCAAAATATATTCACACCAATAGGGGCATTTGTGTGACCTGCTATACTTAGTCGTGTTTGGGCTGTTTTACTGCCCAGCAATTGCAGAATGACCTTGGTTTCCCAAGGATATAAATTGAAGGTCCCCTCAACCTTTAATATGTCATCAGATAACATATCAGCGATATAACATCACGACTGTGGAATATGAGGCTGTAATAATTGATGTATTATTGTACTCCCTCGGTACTAAACTACATAAATACTAAACTAAGGTCTCTGAACATATCTGAAAGCTCTTAATAAAAGAGAATCAGATTGTAGCACTAAATAATGCAAAATCATTGGCATTACCGAACTAAAGTACATCGAGGGGCACACAGTGCCACAAAAAAAACCCAAAAAAAAACAACAGAAAAAAACCCCAATGCAGGTTGTGTAATGGGAGCTGCAAATTACTGTTTTGTTTCTCCACAGAGATATTGACTCCCAGACCGAAAATCAATTAAATGAAAACAGTACATATCATTGTATGAAGTCTTTGAACAAATATCACTCTGTCAGAAGATGGCACAAGCAAGATACATTGTATACCCGAAGGTGAATATTTGTATTTCTTAGACTTTTATAACTTTAGTCTATTCCCAACTCGTATTGGGCTTCTTGTTTATGGCGCCTGAAAGATCTATCTGTGGTGATTCATTGCTTGAATGCTTTGTTTTGCTTTATACTCTGCTCTAGGAGGGAGTATGGGGCTCCTAATGGCAGCACTGCTTTTCTTCTTAGTGCATTTGTCCTTGAGGGATTTTTAACTTCACAACCAAAAAACACACAGGCGCTTCTTCTTCCTCAGGGCAAAATACGTACAGGTAACAGCCTTATCGAACGGAAGCCAGCATGTACACCTTCCACATGAGCCCAGTGCAGCATGTTTGATCATTCAGAGACGAAGGAGGGAAAAAAAAGTGTGTGAATCTTAAACTCCCTCCTTTTTTTCAGTTTCTTACTCCTTCTCAGCAGCATTGTGAAGGAGAGGATTAGAGAGCAGATACAGCAAGAGGAAGGACGGAGGTTAAGATTTGTCCATCATCAGGTGTGTCCTGAGACAGGAATGATGTGTGTAAGAAGATATATATTGGCCAGGCAGGAATAGGTACTTGCTTCTTGTCTTGTAAAGGCATTAATCATAGCAGCGGCCAAGCCTAACCACCAAGGTCAGCAGTCCTTGCATGTGTGGGAGGCACTCTCAACAGCTGCCGCCACAAAGCACCGCTGCAGAGGGGCTAACAGAGGCGGGAGGCAGGAGTCTGAAGAGGCTGAGGAGCAGGGTGTTGAATTGACAAGGTGAAAGTGGGAGGGGAGGAACGGTAGACGAGAACAAGGTTGGATTAGTGACGACCCTTGGGGGCGTGGTCGGTAAAGAGTGCCACTTGAGGTGGTAGTGAAGGAGATTGCTAAACAAAGGTAGGTGGACATTTTGGGATAATGGATTAAAATGGGCAGCACAGCTGGGGAGGGGGAGCAAAAATAACAGAGTGCTATGCACTTGTACAGTGGGTGGAACTGCACCAATCAGAAGGAGGAAGGTCGGGAGGGACAGCGTGTGAACGAGGTCTGATCACAATGCTTTTAATCACACCTCTCGAGTAGGAGTTTGGTATTATTAGAATAGGACAGAGGTGAGAAGTATGCCCATTTAGGGAGAATCGTGACTGTTTGGAGCAGAAAAATGCCAGATGATAAAGGGGCTGTTAATGTAACACAATATCCAGTGTAGTGCTTATATGTAAAACAAAGTATCCACAGAAGGACTACAGTAAGCAAATAGGTGGCAATATATATCCACGACAGGTTTTATTACACATCAGGCTTGTGCCGTCTTTCTACCTAAGAGAATTAATTTTATGGGGCTATCTGTGGTTTTGAATGTGTCATAACCCCAAGGAGGTCTATCAAACATGTGGGAGGGCATTCCCCCTCAACCGCCATGAAGAAAATACAATCATTTTCTCTGCGGTGTGAGACAGAGGTGCAATATATCCTTACATTCTGTAGCAAGTGGAGCCGTGGCTGCGGTCCAACTTAGTCCAACTTCATCTCCTTCACTATTTAGGAGCCTTGATTGGTATAAAATTGATCCAAGTGGGATTTTCCACCATCTACTTTACCCGTCCATTCTTTTCAACCCCAGGAACAGCGAGGAGATGCTCTGGAGGGAAATGTAGAGAATTAGAACACACTGGAAGGGCTTTGTTGTAGTAAGCCAGTGTACAAGGAATTTTGCAGGCACTGCCTTTGCCTGACTGCCTTCTGCTTATGTAACTTTTGCAGTCATTTCAGGTAATGGAGGGGAGGAGGGGGGTGTCATCTTTACTCTGTGTCTGTGTGACTGTAGGCATCATTATATGAGCCTGATTAGTTGTTCTTTATTGTGGAAATGTGGATGGAAACAGAATCTTGCTTCTTAACAAGTTGTTTCTTATCTGAATGATTAAAAAAGATTATCTGTCAGTACAAAAATGCTACATACTGTATGAGCAATTCAGTAACCTGGTTCCCCTATTGGCAGGACAAAATCCACTAAACTACTAAATTAAGGACTGTGGAAATCATTGGATTGTGTTTATGGCTGATACATACCAAAATTCAATGTCAGGACAATGTGTAATACCAACATCAATTTGACACAGAATACTGACCAAAGATGATGTTGATATTTTGTTTTATGTTGCGTTGTTAAGTAACTAAAATCTGTCTCCCAAATGTCTCCTGTCAGCATCATCTTGACACAAAATAACAATATTTATTCGCAAGTTGTCCGACTGTCCAACATTGACCAATGGCGGACCATCTGAACAGTAACACAACACAGCAGTTTAAAATGGCCATGTAGAAATTTCCCAAAATACAATGGTATCATTTTTGCTCTTTTTCTTACTATTTTCTTTCAGTTTAAGTTTATGATATAAATACAGCTCCTACCACATCAGCAGGCCTTCAGAAGTCGGACTCTTTTTGTTTGTTCAAGTCAGTTCACATATTGAGACTTCAGTCAGTTTAACAATAGCATACTGTATTTTTTCAGTTCACTGTTGCCCAGCTGGACCCGAGCACAGAGAACACACCACATGTATCATTTCTGACTTCAGACAAACTTTATGTTTCCTTTCTTTGTTCAAGCAAACAAAAACAAGTAAATCTACTGCCAGAATGGGCAGGCCAAACTATCTGAAGTGGCAACAGACAGAAGGCAGTGAAATAACATTAAAAAAACCCTCTCCTAACGAGACAAACCTACTGGAGTGGAGGGAGCTTGGCGTCGGCATCTCCAAGACTCAGTTCCATGGATCTGAAACAGCAAGGTATATACTATAATGAGCTTGGCAGGTGAAGCAGATAGTAAGACCGATCAGTCAAAGCAAACTCTCAGGCATCAGTCTCTGCCAGCAGAAATCCTGCCCTTTAGAGTGAATGTTATGTGCACTCAGGACAGCCTTAGATTCAGCACCCTGGACAGCGATTAGTACAGTCAGGGCTTTGGTGGCTACACTTTTGTACAAGTTATGATTACAGATTCAGAAAAAGAGACAAACAGAATATAAAGTTGCATTTGATGCTTTGAAGTTGGTTGGTGTTAAGTGCTTTTGAGGTAGTCTGAAATATTTACATTTATAAATGTGAACGAATCATGCATAAGATTCCAACTGTTGTTTCTTTAATGTCAGAAGACAAGGAAAAGAAAAAAAGGTTTAATCAAAAATCATTGCACCAGGGTCCATTTTCAGCACTATAAGAAATTCCTCGCCACTTGAATCTCATCCTGACAGATTGACCTGCCTTTGCAGCATCATGACCAGAATTCAAAATCTCTCATCAGCGTATTGCTGAGGATTGATTTGTTTTGATTCTAATAAAAGCAAACAACAACAACAAAAGAAAGTTATATATAAACAGCAGCCTGAAGGGGGGAAATGAAATTACAGCATGCCAAAGCAGCTTACAGTGGAAGGGAAGTAGTGCAGATGGGTGATATCTAACAATTTATTTGAAATTACTTATTTACAGAGTAAGTCTGACTATGACTGTAGATAGCCTTAGAAAAAATGAGGAGGAACAAATTAAAATGCCATCATAACACGCAAAGGGAACAAGGTTTAACAAGGGAAGCTTTTTCTATTCACATGGTTTCAGCATGTGCATGTGTGTGTGAGTGCATACTGGGCAAGGCAATATATTGCTTCAATGAAATGGAATTTTTCCTCTTTCATTGCCCAAATGAACTATTGATACAGCACACATGTTACACAGTTCTATTGTTGAGCTTTTGCTACTTAATGTGGTTTGTTATGTTTATCAGAGGATTAAATGTGTTTTTCAAGGGGTTGGTTCTCCAGCAAAAGGGTTTAAAGCTGGGGTAGGCAGTTTGATTTTGGTGTGATTAGGCAAAAATCCCATAATGAACTTCAAGCATATTGTAATTCGGGCGGACTAAGAAAACAGTAGACTTGTGCACTTCCTCTTGGCTCATTTTTTGGAGAATCTAGACCGTGATGGGAGACTTTTGCCAATTGTAGGTCATTTCAAAGAGAGGGCATTCCTATTGGCTTTTTCTACAAATACAGGTGTGTGTGTGCTCATCCCTTCAGATGACGAAAGCCTAATTAAATGGCAAGGAATTCTGCAGATAAAATTGTTATTCGAGCACTGGCAACAACTGCCTACACAAGTCTGACAATAAACAAAAAAAAAAACACATGTCAATATCATTGAGAATTTCAGAGATAGAGAGAAACTGTTGCTAATAGTTTAGCCTTCTGCTTATCTGAAGGCTGCAGCTCCGGAGACAGACCCCCACTGAGCAGCCCTAGAACCCGATCCAGTCAGTGCAAAGCCTAGCGCCGTGGGACCTGGATGTCCCTGGCTCGCCTCTGGATCAGCAAACTTTCTGTTGCTGCTCTTAGACAGGTTACAACTCATGTTGACGCTGGCCTGCAGCCTTGTCTGACACCTGGCGCTGGGGGGTTTGCACTTGCCAAATTTCGCGCCACAACAGCCGCTGACTTAAGGTCCGTCTTCTGAGCTGCTGCCTGCTAATCCCCTGGGGAAGTAGTCCACAGCTTTAGGTAGCAAGAGGGACCGTGGTGTAGCTAGCCAGCTAATTCTTGTCTCATTTGTAGTCTGGTTAACAGAGAGAGCGAGGGGCAACAAGGGGCTGAGTGAAATTGCTGTATGCAGCTCTACAATGAAATAAGATTAAAATAAATCAATGTGTGAGAAACGCTTGGTTACTGTATGAAGCATGTGCATATGCCCATGGTTGTCTGGTGGGAGGGGCTTAGGAAAAAGAGAGAAGAGCTGAATGAGGCGGGAGTATTCTCAAATTCTGCCTTTTTTTTTTTCTTTTCCATTTTACTGCCCACCCCAGCTTTAAAGTGCTGTTCACCACAGATACAGCTTGCAGTTAGCAAAATAAAAGACTGTGATGATGGTGATGAAATGGTAAATGATGAAACAAGTAATTCCATTTTAGATAAGGATAAATTGTAGTTTAAAATAGTTAGTTTCAGAAGTCTAATTCAATTTAAAAAAGAAAGAGGTATAAAAACTAATTTTCTTCAGACCTAATGCTGTTGGATTTGGCTTCTCCTTTTTTTTGTATGTCCAGTGTCCATTCTGTACTGATTTTCAAAAACTGCATGAGGTACCTAATCAACAGCAGGGCTTAATTGAGATTAGTCCATAGAACAGGAAGAGGCTTTGTTCCTCGCAGGCAAAAGAAGTTCAAGGGATTCTTGTAAATATCATGCAGGACTGATGTGAGCGTCAGGTGCTGCAGAATGCCAGTTTTCTCATGAATAATAGCAGCAAAATGTGTTGATAAATCCTGAATGTCTTGTTGGAGTTGCATGGCTTCAGGTGTTGGCTGACATTCTCTCTGTGGAGCTGCCTGTCAAACCGACGCTGGGCCTCTGGAGCGTCGCTGCTGTCTCTTTCCATGATATTTTTCAATAGCTGCACTTGAATATCCTGCTTCTCTTCAGCAATATGAGTGTAATACCGAAAAACCACAACCTCGCTAGCAAATTGTACCAAGATTCCCCCCGCTTCCCCTTATATTCTGAGGTCTCATCTGTTCCTGTTTTGTTTACACAGATATGAGCCTTGCTGTGTTCTCCCATATCAAACTGTATTAGTTTCTGTCATCGCTAACACGACGTAGCAGGCTAATAAAAGCATCAGTGAGGTGTGTGGCACATGGCAGCCGCTTAGGGAACAGACGCCACAGAGTAGCAGCTCTCATCTGGTTCTGCAGAATTGTGGGTCCTGCTCCCATATATTGGCCAGGAGCCCATGTGAGTTGTGACCCCATGCCACTTGTCCTTTACACTCACTGGCTGCACGCTGGCAAGTTGACCTTTATCATTAACCCTGCTGCGTGCTTGTCATTTGAAGTCTTTATTATTCACACTTCCCTTTGGGTATATTGTATACCAGGGAGCATGGAGGAGGGCTGCAGAGCTAGTTAGCACATTTACACTGAGCAATTATTGCACTTAGCTGCTGCAGAGAGAAACCAAGGAGGAATTTTTAAGCACCCAAAATCATGATATATATAAAGAAATATATGGTGTGTTTCTTTTTCCAGTTACAGCCATTCTCTCATACATGCAACCACAGATAAAACATTCTCACTTTATCTAACAGGCACACATATCCCTCTTTACCACTATATACGCCCACATGCACTGGCTCCAGCACAGTATTGTACCATGCTTTTGCAGAGAACACAAAAATGCAAACAAACTGAAACATCATCTGCACATTTTGTCATATTATTGATTAGTCTCATCTCTTCCTTATAGTCACAGCTTCTTTCATACAACTGCATTTGTTCCATTTTTTGACTTTGATGTTGGAAGCCCAGCCAGACGAGAGGCGTGCACGCTGTGGCTGAGGCACTGTTGATATTCTTTGGACACTCTTTATCCGCGGCAGTGTTAATCAGCAGCCATTCTAATTAAACTCAGTTTGCACTTGAAATGCTTTAAAACATGTTCAAACACTTCTGAACGACAACTGTTTGATAGGACACATTGCTGCGTCCGTCCTGTTCGCAGGTGATAAGAGCAGTGTGTGCAAAAAAATGAGTCGGCAGGGACGCATTTTAAAGTGCAGATTGTCTGCATGTTATCAAACCAAGTCAATCCGTGTCACACACTTTCTCTATGATATTATTCATGAATGTTTTTTTTTTCTTTCTTTCTTTTTTTTTTTCACCCCGCGATCCCACATCCATTACATCTTTATCACAACTATTTTCATTATCATCCGGCTCTGCCACTTGCCTTCACTCAACCTCATTCTGCTGCGTGCCAAGTCAGCAGTCTCCCACAAAAAGTAATCCACTGCCTTTACTGATGGGCTGTGATATAGCTCTCATCGTTTCAGTGCTGCGGCGACGGCTGCAGAATGTTGCAAACAGGCAGTTGACACCCCACTTCTGCTTTGTCAACTATTCAATTTGAACAGAACAGTATCAGCATGAATCCTACCACATTACTTGATTATGTTATATATCCAAATGCAGTGAATACATTTACATCCACAAAATACTCCAGTTTTTCTTATTTGAAAAAAGACAACATTCCTACTAAGCGGAATACATGACTAATGGAATGAATATTCCACTAATATTCCTGTTTACATGCAGCCGTACATACATCAATTAATGTGCCCTAATATGCCATTTGTCACATCAAAATATCTTAAGTTTTTCAACGCTTGTTGGACTTATTTCGGTCTGCACCTACATAGACCTCTCGTCATTTTCAAGCACAATGTCATCCTACCCTCATTTGTCATGCGCACTAAAATGCCCTACAGCACCATCGCTGTGGTACACAGCATTTACTACATTCTAACAGAAATATTGTAATAGGTAACACAGATATTAACATGTCTACTATCATACCAGTCAAAATATAAAGAAACTGTTATGTAAACCTAAACAAAATCAGAGCCTCTATATATCATATACCAACACAAACATTTTTACCAAGTTTAAAGAGATCAAGTGGCTCTACAGCTTAAAAGTAGGCATGTTTCTCCTTCCATCCAGAAATGTGGGCTTTTCTTTTGGACATATGTTTTTACACCATCTTTGTACATCCATGACAATGCACAAAGCTGACTGTTAACAACAGGCAAGAATGTGTGTATACCAAACTGCAAAAAAATGTGCATTTAAAGTAACCTCTATTTTTGAGTACTGGCATTAAATGATTATAGATTACATGGTGATGTAGAGTAGAGTATATAGTAATGTACATGAAAAACAAGTGCTATTTGAAATTCAGTCAAATTCATCCATTAATTCATTAAACCATAAAATAAGAGTTCCTGAGTTTCTGTCGCTGTCATTAATGTTAAGTTACGTAGGTTAGATGCAGCACTAAAAGACCATCTCAGAGCCGCTCTCTGCTCCTCAGTTTAACGTCTGCCTGGCAAGAATGAGCTCACACAGCAGCAGCTGACATCTGACACAGAGCCGCTTAACGGTCCCAACAAACTCACACTGCCAGCTCAACTCTGTCGTTAAACCCGTTAATTACCTGTATGTAAGGTTAGCTGCGCGATACTCACTCTGTGTGTGTGTGTGCATGTGTGTGTGTGTGTGTGTGTGTGTGTGTGCAGGCAGATTCTCAGCAGAAGTCTCATGATAAACAGATAGAGAGTAAAAGAGAGGGACAGTGGGACAGGGAGGTGCTGAGTGAAGCAATACGCCAAATGCAGCTCTACAATAAAATAAGGTTTTACCCATTTTAAAGTAAGAAAAAAATGTAAGTCATGTTCACGTGTGGGAGGGGTGGCGGTATACGTTGACTTCAAAACACGTACTTGAATATGCCCATCCCTAGAAAAAAAAAACTATTAAAATGCATATACTGAATCAGTGTATACATGTCCATAGATAGCTCTCAAATATATCAGCATATCCCACATGTCTTATTTGGAAAATGCTACATCAGAATAAGCCTACTTCAGAATATCCAAAAGCAATATACTGTCTATGTGACCCGTGTCAAATTCAGACTATTGTCATATTCCCAATAATAGAATATCGGTGTGCATGTAAACGTAGTCAGCATTCTGATGCAGCTGTCATCAAGGCATTTCCATTTGTTGGTGGGGTGGTGGTGGAGTATCAACTTTGTACCTGGAGCCAAATGATACAGCTTAGTTGGGCATGCTGTTTGCATTGTGTTCCTGTTTGTAGTCCTGTCAAAGCCCTAACAGCCGTGCATACCACGTCACATAAAAGTTAGCCAAAGGACAAATTACAAAATGCTTTTGCCTTGCAGAATTTCCCATCATCAAAGACAGTGTGAATGAATGCTATTCAGATTACAAATGGAAAAATTGCAAATGATTTTTTGTTGTTTTTTTTCCCTTCCTTTACCCTGTATGAATCAATTGAACAAACCGGCATGATATTTGATGGCCTGTGAGCTCCAATTATTAGAACAATATTATGGCTGGGGTAAGTCAGGGGCACTCCACTGGAATTCCAATAGTGTTTGGAAGCTATTTGTATTGGTGTTAGTCCTTCAGGGGCTCGAGAAGGGCATACAGCTCAATAACTCAATTCTTAACAATTAGCCCCTGACATGTCCCCCAGAAAACAGATAGAGAGGACTCTAGTGGATAATATTTTCCAAAGTATAGAGATGATTGTTTCAAAGCCCCAAACAACATCGCAAAAGAACTTGTGTCTCTGTTTTCGAATCATACTTGCCCGTTGATAAGATCGCACTTGATAAGTGCGTTATTCTCCACTGCTCAGCTGTTTAGGTGGCTTTTTTTTTGTCAGCATCAGCATGGATCTCATCACAAGCACCAACCGCTTCTCGCTGTACTGTGAAAAAAAAACACGCTGTTCTCTAGGGTCACTAATTATCAACAACACACTTGCAACATTTCAGATGGCAAAGACCTTATCGCTCTCAATTATAAATGTATTATACTGTAATCAGAAGGACTCTCGGATCTGGGATCAGATCTCATCGTACTGGCCGTGTGCCTGCCGCTCCCCTCCCCTCCTTGCCTCCTTGCCTCCTCCTCAGCCGTGGACCCAGCAGAGAGTGACCTTGGACCAGGGCAGACCTTGCTGCATCACCGCAGTCCGATGTTATTAGATTGTCCAGAAAGGAGAAAGGTTGAAAAAGCATACGCAGTCCATCTCACCTTCGTTTGGTCTTTGGTGCACTTTCAAGGGGATGGGGAGAACAAATAGAGCTGTCTGAGGGTGTTTGACTTCTGTGTGTGTGTGTGTGTGTGTGTGGGTGCAAATGTGTTTGATGTCTACAAGCACTTGTGTGTTTGTGTGTGTGTGTGTAGCCACATAAAACATGACTCGCAGACAGATATGGAGGTGGCATTTGGAGTTGCCTGCACACTGGAGAGCTCCAATGCCTGAGGGGATCGTACTCAGCCTGGTTCTCCTTTGGGTCCTGGTGGGCCACGCGCTGTGGTCCGATTGTAAAGAGGTCATAGCTGTGTGAAGGAAGCCCCAGAGGCCAGCTAGAACAATTAGAAATATGTGTTTCTGGGTCACTGGAGCACAGTTACAACTCTGGAAATGCTATTCTATTTCCTGACAGTGGAGGCAAAGGAAGTGGCTTTGCTCTGGCTTTTGTCTGATTTGCGATGTGATGCCTCCGTGCTGGAAAAACCATGCATGCTGCTTTGTTTGAACTGGTTTACACTTGCAACAATGCCATAGATTTTCAGGCTTTTACTTAAAACTGTATATTCTAATCTTGCTCTCCCCATCTCAGCACTCCTTAAATCTGTGCTGCAAACACAGCAGTGACAATACAAATGCATGAGCGGTAACCCAGCTACAAGGAAGCTAAGCCTAACCTAAACATGGCCATCATTTCACATATGCACACTGCAGCTTGTACCATTGTGAGCAATATTTCCACAATAATAGAGCTGTGTATGCCATAAATATTTGATGAAATCAAAAATACAGAGTCTGCAGTCTACACAAGAACACATGTGTAATTTAATTCATTGTTGCTGTAACACCGCTGTGAGCCTAATGCTTTCATTGGAAGCAAATTGCCACAGGCTATATAGCACTCTCTGAGGCAGCATATCTGGCGCTTAATATAGCAGTAAACAAGTTAACAATGCTTGACAAGGATTAAAATGGATATGGATTTCTGAGTGACAGAAATTCAATGGCACAGATCACATTAGTTGAACTGTTAAAGTTGTCAGACCATGTAAGCTGGATTCCGATTTTTTTTTTTTTAAGTTGCGTGTCACTGCTGTTCCTGACTCACTCAGGAGGCGTGTAATTCTTTGACTTTCTTCGAGAACTGGATTCATGAGTTTTTACACCCAACAACAACAATATACAGAGGATATTTCACCTTTTAGATTTTTCCCGGTGAAATATGAAAGGGCATAGGTAGGATGAGTCACAGTGTGCCTGTGATCAGCGGATCCAGCTGTTATGTATGAGTGAGAATATATAGGATGATATGAATTATCATAAGTGGTATAAGGGCTGCATCAAAACAGATTATCTCCTGACTCAATAATTTTGCAGGGTTGTATCACACCAGTCTAACTTGATCATGCGCCCCCATCATTTTAAACATGAATTGTGTTTCAATTGTCTCCTCAGCTAGAATAGGAACAGGTTCTAAGTACAGCCTGGTATGATTTTGTATCCCTAGATGTTGCATCCTAAATGCATGCCCGTCCTATGGTAACATTTTTCATGCAGGATTATAAAATGCTGACTGCATGCTTTTACATTCTGCATTTGCATTTTAATGTAAACCCCCATTTACATTTACTTACAATACCGAGGTGGTCAAAGTTCTAATGATAATACCGGCAATTGGGTGAGAATAAACAGTTTAGAGGAGAAAAAACCTGTAAGGCTTTTAGGAACAGGGAAAGTCCCACTTTTTTTGTGGATAGAAAGCTAACACATTTTTTTCTGTGCAAACAAGTCAGGGTCCAGTGCCATTTGCTGGTGGCACCACTGCTCTAATGCCCATTTCCCCCCATGTTGTAAAGGGCTAAATTAGCCTCCTCTGGAGCCAATGTAGCTGAATTAAGGAGCTTAGAAAGGTCATACTTACATTTCATTTGAACTTAATAGACATTGCAATAAGAGTGCTGTGTTTGCCTACACCACCAGCAGACACTTTCAAAGTTAATAAGACCAAATATTCAGTCATTATTCCTGATCCCTCATCATCCCGGAGCTTTACAGGTGGCTAAGGCCAAAAATCTCGGGTATTCAATATCTCTGTGGCAATTTCCCAAATTAGGCCTTCGGATCCACTGTATGTTTGGCCACCGAGCCACCTCGTTAAGATAAATAATGAATGAATTGCACGGGTAATTATGAAAACTCTCACACTGCTCACAAGCAGGACTAATGCTTGTGCTGGTTTAATTAGAGCAGGAGCCTGCCACTCATCGCTGTTCCTCACGCCAATCCTGAGGACACAAAGGTGGATTCTCAGGCTGGAAGAGATAAGGACTCCAGTATGAAACAAACCTGCTTCCATTACAGGTAGCCATGCCGCAGGGTTTTCATCCACAGGTAGGGATGCCTCTGACAGTGAGCCACAGCTCACAGACAGGAAGAGCAGTTAACCACCTGTCTCCCAACATGGGAGCCATTGCAGCATAGTTAACCTATCAAAGACAAGGGGGAAGTATTGTCATCAGCATATGCCTTGATAGCACCACAGAGAGCATTAATAGACATTATAGAGCATTATCCATAGCTCAGCCAGTTAGTGGACACTGAAGTGAAGGAATAGATGTGGGGTGGCAGAACGGGGGATGATTCGATCAAGACAATTGGCTTTATTTCTGCTCTGCACCTGCTAGCTGTTTGCTGCTGATGCTATCATAGAGCCAGAGGGGGCTGCTGGAGCATTGACTGAAACAAGATGTCCCGCTAATAAGATTCACAGTCCCTTCTTCCATTAGAACATGTCTGTTTCCAGACCATTATTGGCATTGTTTTTGGGTCAGTGAAACGCCCTCGCAACCTCTGGGCAAACTGACTCGGAGGGAGTTAAAAACAAAGTGTGTCAGCTCGGAAAAGGCGAGCTGGATGTTCGCGAGATGGGCAGCGATGCTCGTTCAGGCCGCGGCCAGACTGAGGAGAGGTGACATTGGCCTTGACTACCCAGAAACACCACAAAGCAATCTGTATAATGAGCGGTTTCTCCTCTGACTGAGATGGCTTGTCATTCCATTCATACGTCGTGGCTCGATACATCCTTCCCAGCTCGACTCAGCTCTGTGAAGCCCGCGGGGAGAGGAGAAGACAGTGGGGATGACATCAACACAGAAAGAGATGAAGTGTTCACCAGGGGAAAGTGGAACATACACTGTATTTAAATGAAATAAATTATCACATTGATTCAGCTGCTTTGATAATAATATTGCAATTACAGAGTAACCATGTTAACTAAAATATGAGAATTTAGCGTTTGAATTATTTATTTATTTTCTAAAATGCTAATACAATTCCCTCAGCACATTTGGCAGAAATTGGTTACACTTATTTACGTCCTTGGTGGATAACAAATGTTTGAGCTCATGTTGTTTTCTTACACCATGTCTGTTTTGAAAAATCTGAGCATGTGCCCTAGATAAGCCCGTAGGCTTATGCGGCATGCAGCCACGGTTCAAACACATGAACTCCTAAATGTCTGCTATCAAATAGAGCAAAAGCAACTCAATTAAGGGAAGAGATCTGGTGGGGATAGCATCAAATCAGGTGACTGACAAGCCTGGTAATCTAGAGCATATAGCATTTTTCATCTCTTACACTCACGGGGTGTCCTTGGAGAGTGGGCTATGTGGGGATGCTCAGCTGATAGAGAGGGAGGAGAGCGTATAGCTGCCGGGGCCGGGGGTCATGTACGAGTACAGTGACAATTTCTTCCGACAACGTCCCGTCTTATTTTTGCTTCGTCAGCACTCTCTTTAAAGCAGGGATGTCGTATTTAATCAAATTACCTGCGAGAGCTGCTCCTTCCTTTATTAATTTATTGGTGGGGGCAGGGTCGGGGTGGGTGAAGGAGCAACGCATGAGCTCCTTTGGGATGAGTGTGTTTGTGCTCTCTGAAACGTGAACCAGAGAGGGCTGAGCTAACAGGAGCTGACAGTGGCAACCGCCCTGGTGCTCGGCTGTGAGAGGACCAGTCGGCTTTTTCGCTCGAGCCTCGTTAGGGAAACAGTGAGAAGAGTCATGTGAGGCTCAGAGACGGGAGCTGGTTCTGGTGCTGCTGCCGCTCACAGAAAAACAGATCAAGAGTCTGAGGCTTGGAAGCTGTTATGTTGAGCGATGGTGAGCGTAGCCCGCTCATACCCAATCACATCTTTCTCCTTCATAAAAGGATGCAGAACTATTCCCGACAGTGAACCACATTTGATTCATCTGGTTTACTCATGTAGCTCTATTGTTAAAAGCTCTAAACTTATGTTGCATTCATATTGAACACAAAATTATTTGCTTTGCTTTGCGCTACTTGCGTAAATACATCAGCTGGAGTGTTTTTTGTTTGCTTGTTTGTTGTTTTTTTGGGAGGAAGGGTGGTCGCGACTGGAGAAAATTCACCTTTTACAGTTGTGTTAACTAACTGGGGAAGGCAGCTAACTGCTAAGTTGGTTCATAGTAATGTACAGCTGATAGCTTCTGTAAAGAAGGTTATACACAACGGCTTTGTGCCTTCATCCAACATGAACACTTTTTTTATATTTCATACTGCCAAAGCAGAATGTCACAGCTTCCGTTGCTTACTTTCTACATTAGAAGACCAACTTAAATTACTGAGAGCGTTTTGTTTCGAAGCTGCTCGTTAAATTGCTTACTTGAGTCACAAATACATATTTCCAAACTTGCCCTAAATCCTATGGCTTCACTCACTAATCTACATACCCTCTTCTTCTTTGTTCTGTCTCTGTCTCAGTGCAATACTGACATTGAATGGTAGAACTTTAGGTCCCCACAGGTAGCAACAATTAGTTTGTCATCTACTTCTGATCCTTGGTCTCAATGCTGATAGGCTTTTACGACACATTGTCAAACAAGTTTCCTTTATGCAAATAACATAAATTTTATATCGCTCAGTGCAAATTTATGACTAGTCTTGTCTTTGCAAACCTTTGCTTCTTTTTTGATGTGAACACACCATGATGCCACATTCCAGTCAAAATCAGAGTTTGGAATTTTATAGTTTAAAAATATTCATCTTTCCAGCCTCTGAGCATTCCAGATAAATGAGATTGAGATTGAGATTGATGAATGAGAAGATTGGAGACATTTTTTGGCATCAGTTTACATGTGGAACAGGTTTAGTCTTTGATATATTTATTATTGTTTTAATTAAATACTGTTATATATAATTTATTGCCCTTTAGTTGATTGTTTACTATTTACAATGTGTGCTTCCATGGCTGCTGATAATGTTGTTTGACATCAGGTTACTGCCTCCTCATGACTTTGAGGGAGATGGATTTGCCCAGAGTTAACAAGTCAGAAGTCTTAGTTTGAATGGTGTTCCTTTGTACTCTTTCGAGTAGGAGGGTGGACGTTTTTGAGCTCCAAGTTGTCTGCAATGCAGCATAATAGTCCATCACACCTGATGTCAGTGAGGATAAAACGCAGGCAGTTAACCAAACATGGTCATCATGGCACATGCAGCAAAATTAAGAATTGGTGCTTTTCGGTCTCAACACTGCCTCCTCAACCGCGCTCACGCTTTCTGCTTTGGCCTTCAGGCTCTCAGGTGTACAGTGCATCTGGCCAGCCTATAGGGCGCATGGAACAAAGCCACAGTGACATTTTATCTGACGGTAGCTCCTGTGGGGCCTGAGCTATGCTGCCGAACTGTCAGGCAGATTTCAGCACGATGAGGAGGGGGGGAAGAAAGCCAAACAAACAGAGCCCTGGCACAATCTCCCATCGCCAAGCAGTGCAGACGAGCACAGAGAGACGTCCCTGGGGATTGCAGGAGGCCGAGATGAAACAGAAAGCGAGATCTAACCTTTTTGTTGTTGCTGGAACCTAGTTCTTTAGTGCTGCTAGATTAAAAGGAAGAACGGCGAAGTGAAATGAAAAAAGGAATAACTTCAGCTTTTCGAATGTGTAGACCCTCACTGGAAACAGGACTTCAATATCAATTGAAGGGGAAGAAAATAAGGCAAACATTGTGGTCTTTTGTAGGACATGGGTACAAGTGTCTTTTGTATAGTGCATGCCCTTGTGTTACATGCAACAATACATGACAGGCACACTCCCTCTATTGTAGAAGTGTTATGGAAATCATACACACTATTTCAAAAGCTTTTCATCCATTTTTCATTTCCCACTGTTCTCGGGGTGAGAGAACAGGCATGTTTCATCAACAAAGGAATATGTGAAGCCAAGCAAGCCAAGCACCCTCTCAAGGTAGAAGGTAATAAATTCTGCATATGTACAAACCTGGTGGTTTCACTTTCTATGAGACAGGGAGTCATCCAACCGCCAATATCGACTTATCAAATATGTTGAGTGTTGGCGAGCGTTGTTAACAAACCACATAACCACAGATTCATATTTCCAAGTCACCCAATTTGATTGCTTTTCTTAGTAGGTGGCACTCCTGTTATATATATATCTTTGTTTCTTCATTTGATTGTATAGGTTCACAGAAGGGCTGCTGCGCTGACACAGCTGTCTGATTGAACATCTGCAATTATGGAACTCTTAAATGTGCTATCTTTCTCCAGCTTCAGATTTTGAACCGTTAATGTGCAGATGTATAGGAGTCTAATTAGATCTGTGGCACAATGAATACCCCCCACCCCTCCCATCACTCCACTATATAGGGTTGGTATTAACCTCCTGATGCTTTCACGGGCAGATGAAGAGATACCCACCACTGATGTTAAGCTGGAAATGGAGCTGGAGCCCCGGGAGGCTCTGATCAAATCCCCAACTTAGCGCTCCACTGTGCACTGCGTAGCCCAGTTCAGCCTCACATGGCCAAGTATGCCCTAGCTTATACCAAAGTGATCCTCTTGCACCGTCCTCCCGGTGTGAAGAAGAGGAGGATCGCAGCAGAGAGCACCAGAGATCAGATGGAGAAGGGAGAGGGAGGAGGCTGAAAGCGAGAAGGTGTGGAAGCGGTAGGATGCTGATTGAGAGGTAGTTTAACATGGAGGGCTAAGAGGAAAGTCCAGAGTATAGTGAAGTCCTCGGGTGTCAAAGTTCACTCGAGACAGAAAGGAGTTATAGTCAAGGCTCAATGTCGGCCGGATAGTGGCGTCAGACCTTTGAAAACAGGGCCTTAACACTTTGAACAGATGACAGACACTTCAAAATCAGCCCTGGCTCCATTCGTTAGCGGTGTCAGGCTTTTAAGAACGAG
Source organism: Plectropomus leopardus (assembly GCF_026936395.1). Classification (NCBI taxonomy): domain Eukaryota; kingdom Metazoa; phylum Chordata; class Actinopteri; order Perciformes; family Serranidae; genus Plectropomus; species Plectropomus leopardus. The sequence continues at coordinate 24,018,660 of NC_142183.1, read as the reverse complement.
GCTATAAACAGTGAGGAGGTGAGACCTATTATACCTGAACTCGGTTTGTCAGCGCGGCTGTGATGGCCGGTACAGATCTTATACCTCTTCCGCATCAGAGAGTAAATGCACGCCATTACCATTGGCCCAAGCAGCTGCTCGCATTGCCATCGTTCCGGCACTTCATCAAATTGATATTGTGGGAAAACACACGGGCAGTGCCCAATCTTTAGTTCGTAAACACACCCAGACTCTCTGCCAGCTCCCACTGGCTAGTGCTGGCCGTAGACCTAGTCAGTGCGCTTGGCTGATAATATGAATGGTAATGAGTGACTGGCTGCTGGGATTGAAAGCAAAAGTGCTGTCATAATTGAGTTAGATTAATTAAAGGAGCTCCACTGTATTCTTTCAGATCAGTGCATCTTGTTAGAGGGCTGTGCTATGGGTTGGGGCACCGGATGGGGTGTGTTTCATGGCCAAAGTGTATGTGTATGTGTTTGTGCGTGTGTAACCTGCAGATTGTGGGTTAGGTGGGTTGCTGCGTGAGGAACTAATTGAAATGAGAGGCGATGTGCGAGTCTCAGCCAACATGGCCGGTCCATTTGTCAGGGTGACATCACTGCACTCACACCCCATCCATCTCCGCCCGGCGCCACAGAACCATGCTCCTCCTGGTGATTAATATCCATACCTCCCTCACCGCGCTGCATACACTCCCCCCCTCGGAGCACTCGCACACTACTGCCGCTGCTCCACACATGCACACCCACAAACAAACAAATACTCACACACACTCAGTTGGAAGCCCTCCTCTTCACTTATGCTTTCTGTGGCTGCGTACTCACCCACACTCAGTGCCATGGCAGTCCCATTTACTCTCTCATACACACATGGCTGGAGCCCAGGGCACAACCTGTCTAACACATAAACTTCCAAATTGTTCCAAACATAAACTGCCCATACTCTTCTTGGCACATACATTTTATTGATTCTGGTTCTACCTATCCCAGTTTTTATTGAGTTCTCATTCAAATATAGTATATATTTGGTTTACATTTTTTGTATTATTTCTAATGCAAAAAAAATCTTCATTAAGGGTTATTTATGTTTAGATCAAAAATAGTCACATCACAACTAATAAGGTAAAATTTTTGGGGGAAAAAGTGTAATTATACTTAGTTGCTAATGTTTTACCTGAGTTGCATGTACTAAGTGATTCATTATGACTAAGATGAGGGTGTGAAAACACTGTATTCTCTTTTGATGTGGCAGGAAATACTGTTAGGTGGACTTTTCCACATGTAATCATTTTCATGCAATGATTTGAAGCTGCACCTAACAATTATTTTTATTTAAGATTAACTGCTTAGTCTAAAAATAACTTTTTTAAAAAAAAAAAAAAAAGAAGAAAAATGCTGATCACAATTGCAAATGTCTTCAGATTGCTTCTTCCCCCCAGTCAACAGACAGTTTTCTATTGAAGGAACAAAGAAACAAAAGCAAACCCTCACAAATGAGAAGTTGCAACAAGAGAAATGCATATAGCTGTATCTCTACTGTGTAAAGGATTAGGTGATATTCTTTATTTTGCAAACCGTCAACAAATCCCATATAAAGTCCAGAGCCAGCATTGTGTCTCTTAGTAGACCAATCACAATGTTTGTTTACGAGAACTTTCAGGTAGAAAATACCTGTGTCAAATACATAAAATGGCAATGCTGCTTCCATCAGTTAGTGTGTAAGATTAAGTGATAAAAATAATCTGAATATAAGTACACTTAAGCTGATATAGATCTTTTCTGGTGGGTATTCTTAGGTGGCTAAATTACACTTTGCTGTAGCCCTGTCCACATCTGGATATTGTTTAGCTTTGTGCCTGTAGATTTGGTTTATCAAAGATGCTAGCAAAGCAACACAGTTCATGAAATAAGCACAGCAAAAACATAAGAGAGGTCGGGCCGCCGTATTTATCTACATATGTTAATATATGTTATATAAAAATGACAACAGAAATGAATAAGTTTCTGCACATCTCTGCACTTCAAATCAGTCTACCTAGAAGTGATTGCAACGTCGGTGGTGGTTCAGTTAATACAGTCTGACTTTCCCGTCTGTGGCACCAACACCAAGCTCATTTGTTATTAATGAAGATGTAAACCTTTTAAAATAGGTCACAAATACAGTTTGTGTTTTTTAAGGCCAAATCATTTCTCATGAAGTGTGGGAACTGGAGGTTTTAGTAAATGTTTCACAGAATTGTAACAGAGTGTGTGGTGGGACTTTTTTGTGCCAAAAATTTGGTGTGCTGGTATTTAAGGCAGCAAGACAGTTTATGTGAGATTGACTCAAAATAAATGACAGTGTCAGTTTTCATCATAATGAATCATCCAGTGCAACACTGTGGCTGATTTATGTGTTTTTAATAGTTTTTTGACAACAGTGGAGCTCTATGGCACAGAGGAATAAGATATATTAGACTTTGGCTGCAGAGACAAGAATCGGTTTCTTGCTGTTTTGGGTCTTTTCATGAGATTTATTGACTGTAAGACAAATATAGAACATCCTAAGACATATTTTACAAGTGTTTTTTAGAGCTCATTGTGCTGAGGCATATTGTAAATACTGTGCACGTTAATTGACATATGCATAACTAGTGCTCTAGTTAAAAGCAGAGCAGGTCCAAACTTTGCTTTCGGTATGTGTTAAGCAGAATCAAAAAAGCCTGTTTCCAATAGCAAATCCTTGCCTCTTGTAAATTTGGAGCCTGTTTTAAATCAGAACACCACCTCACTGGCAGCAGCATCCGGTTATTGTAGCCAAAAATATTATACCCTTCCGAAGACAAATAAAACATCACTCACACAGCACACCACAGTGCTAAACCTCAAGAAAACAGATGTTCATTTAAATTGCTGTCGTTGATTTACAACTAAACTTGGCAAGGTTTTACAAATGAACAAATGTAAGAAGACAGGATTTACAGTATCAGGAATAAAAGCTGTAGAATGGGCTGCCTGGGTTTATTTCACATGTTCTCATGAGGAGAGGTAAACCAAAACTAAACTCATTACGGTCAGATATCAGTGCTACTCCAACCTGAGGAGTTGGGCTTTGAAGATGCTCTAAATGATGGCCTTTCTGTCCTGCACCGCTCCGCTGATGTGCTTTGATAAGCTTGGCTGTGATCTCCTCTGTGGTATCACAGTGCATCACTGCACAACCATCCTCATAGAGCTGGGTGGTGCTAAACTTTCTCACCACGCCCTCAAATTACATCACCCAGGCTTGCTGTCATGTTTCACACACCATGCCTTTGAACTTGTGCAGCCACAGGCCAAAAGTGAGACAGAGCACCTTGCATATAGTGTTGTTTTGCTTGAACAAAGGATGGCAAGTATACTGAATGTATATTTTTTTTCAAGCAAAAGACTTAAGTAAAGGCAAATTATTGTATATGAAACATCTCCCCGTGATGCATGTTCCTCCAAGCGAAACCAAAGCGCTGCTTAACCTCACAGTTGTGACTCTCCAACACCAGCCTCTCCCTCTCCCTCTGTAGGAGCATGCAGGCCCGCCTCCGCACCAGCTGTGAGACGCAAAGCCTCCCTTAATGTAAAAGCATTTCGCTGTCTTAGAGAATCCACTGTCTGTGCTATTCAATGAAAGGAAAGGTGTGGAGAGATATGGAAAAGAGAGAAGGTGATAAGTAGCGGGGGAAAGAGATGGAGGCAGAGACGGAGAACAGGGAGAGAGACACTGAGAGCAGAGCAAGACAGGGAGCTCGAGCAAAGGATGGTGAAGGGAGGGTGGGAGGGATGATAAAAAAATGTTTTAAAAACCTGAAAGCCGACAGCAGCTATGTGTGATTGATTGAGTGGCGTTCAGGTGCCAGGGGTCATACATATGCAAACTGCTCATTTGTAGTTGCTGTCAGGGCTGCTGTTCACCAGAGCCCTTGAATAGTGTCGCCTGGCCACCGGGACACATCGCACAATCAGATTAAGCAGTCCCCAAGTCACATGCAGGACGACCAACAGCTGCCACGTGCACCACCAGCTCTGACTTACTGTATCTGTTTTTTGTCCCCGTCTGCTATAACAGGCCCGTGTCTGTCTGAAAGAGATCTGGGTTTTAGGGGCTCAGATATGTGTCAGATGAGCTGTGGTGTTTGTGCGACGCCGATTTTCCCTCTTGACATTTTGTCGTTGTTTTTTTTTTTTCTTTCAGTGCTTTGTTGCACACAAACCACATTTTCCATTTGAGTGGCTCAGTCTGTACACGGCAGCACAGTATCTTCAGCATCATGCATCAGAGTATCTGACCACCTTTTCAGTGTGCAGTGTTGGTTCATGCTGCACGGGCTGCATCTATCTGTGTCATTGTGTGCAACCGAGACGAATATTCAAGCTGAGCCATTTAGGTTTCTGTTAGTCACCGGTCGGTTCACATTTTCAGCAAAGACCTGCAGTTTAGCAAGTGCGTTATTATTCAGTTTGAAATCGCCCAGTGTCGAGGGGCAGACCCCGGAAACATCCTATGACTTTGTTGCCATTCAAGGCGGTCTGATATTTTCTTTAATTATTGATTCGTGATGAGGCCAGCAGGAATCAGGGGCTCATGCATAAATTCTTTTTCACCATTTTCTAGTTTGATTTCGCTATCAAGCCATATTCATTCATATGGAACTAGTAATTTGTAGAGGAGACAATCAAAAAAGTATTTTTTCCCCCATGTCTTTATTTTCTCTTCCACCGGAAACAAGGATGTGGTGTTGGGTAAATGGGCTTCAGTGTTCAGGCTACCATAAAGAGGCTTTCTTGTGCTTGCCTGCCCTTCTCTCTCTCTCTCTCTCTCTCTCTCTCTCTCTGTGTTTCTCTATCTCTCTCTCTCGCTCTCCTCCTCTCAGATCAGACTGCGCTCCAGCCATGCTATTGGGCAGTGAGCTGCAAACAGGAGCTGTACACTGATCCAAGTGGCAATCACCTTCATTCAGGCCCACGCCCCCCTCCTGCCCCCTTCCCTTCACCCAGATTTTTTTTTTTTGAAGTCTTGTTGGTATGCTGAAATCTTCACCCCAACAAAAGAAGATTTTTAATTTTTTAGTATCATTATTATTATTATTGACACACAAACAGAAAGAGAAAAAAGTCAGAAAAACCAAGACACACAAGTCTAGCAATTTATTAACATAAAAATGATTAGTAAGTCACTATTTTGAACCCCCGTCCTAAGCAAAATTAAAATCAAAATTTAACCAACTCCTCACCAATGCCCCATTCAAACAATATTAGTCCCAAACACAGTTGATTTCTTGCAGCTTTCTCTATACTGTCACCTCAAACAGACAACATGTAATGTTACACTAACTAGTGTAGACACTAACTGTAGACGGCCCAACTGTAGGTCAGCACAGACGAAATAAAAAAGAAAATGAGCACAACAGTCAGACCATTTCAGAAATAATGAAATAAGTAAATTAAATTAATAGTAATAACAACAACATCAACAACAACAACAATAATAATAATAACAAAAATATTAATAAATAAACAATGTGATCTTGGATTATTACTTCTTTATACTGACTAAATAAGTAAATTAAATTAATAACAACAATAATAGTAATTATAATGATACATAAACAATGTGATCTTGGATTATTACTTCTTTATACTGACTAAATAATTAAATTAAGTTGATAATAATAACAACAATGAGAAAAATAACAATAATAATAATAATAGATAAACAATGTGGTCTTGGATTATTTTCTTCTTTATACTGATATTAAGTACTTTGCAGCTGGTGCCGATGTTTCAGCATATGCTCAAAAAAAAGAGAAGGATGAAAAACATTGTGGGAATGACTCCCTGTGTGGAGGATGGACCGCTGGGTATGTCGCTTGCTCATCGCGAGCTCCACACACAGGCCCTTTATTTGGCTGTGTGGAGGGTGGCCCCCTTCCCTCCTCTGCTTCTCATCCACACCCCCAGAGGCTCCCATTCAGCCCAGGCCTGGCTGGGGGGAAGTTGGAGCTCTTTTGTAGTGGGGGATTCTTAGGGGAGGCTGTCAAGGCTGTGACTGTGTGGGCCTTTATTTCCCCAGAGAAGAGAAGGGGGGAGAAACGATAGAGGGAGAGGGCAAAAGGGAGATGGGAGGGAGGGAAGGAGTGAGTGAGTACCAAAGGAGAGTTTGGACACAGACGGCCTTGTTAACTGGCACCCCCAAAGAGGGAGAAGATGGGAGGGAGAAAGAAACGGGGAAAAGGCGAGGTAAATGCGAGAATGAATTCAGTAGAAAGCCAAAAAAGTTTCCTTCAGTTACGTCATCGCTGTTATTCCCATCCTCCTTCTCTCTTTTCCTCTGCTCCTCCCTATCCGTTCCCTCCATCTGTCCCTGTGTAAGCTCACTCTTCAGCTCAATAACAAGCTTTTGCCCTCCCCCTCACCCTCTCTCACCCCCTTCTCACCCTCCGCCATTACTTTACACACATTCCATTATCTGGGAGACCGGGCTAAGAGAGATGTCTGGGGTCGGAGCGATCATTATCATCACCTCTTTCCGCTACACTCTGAGTTATAGCCCACCATATAGGAAACAGACATTTAAATCATAATCAATAGAGCAATATCAATGCTGAGAGGCATGGCTAAAGGAAATCGCTGCCGCGGCTCAGGAGGAAACGGAGATGCTCAGTGTAGACTGAGATAGTGGCACACACTTATTGATAAAATCCGATCAGAACGGGAAAATGCATTATGTGGCATCACGCTCAGCGCTGGCGTTTTTTTGCTGAAAAAATAAACTCTGTTTGGTTGATATTCAGGTGATGCAATGATTGAGGCTGGTGTGTGAAAATGTGTGGAATTGGAAAAGTGTTGGTTTGTCAGGGGTGATCTCCTGGACTCTGCTGCTCAAGTATTGCATCCGGTACATTGGCAGAAGCTCAAACACTGCAGAGGGGAGAGGCTGTCATGCTGTATACATTAACTGACCCTCTGGTCATGTTCAGGTGACAAGGGGCAGCTCAGTTCCTCGTAGCGAGAGCTGCACTACATACACACAAATGTTCTGTTCAGAAAGGACGATGCAAGGTGACAGGTGCGACCTGACCCAGCTGCGGACTGGACTGAGGTTGCGGCTGCCACTCCAGCTGAGATCAGGACTGAATCTCTGACTCTGTGCTGCCACAAGGAGAAAAATACCAGGTCTTCATACAGCACAAGTGCACTGTATCACTGTCAAGGGAGAGCAGCTTTGAGACACAATACAAAAACACATCATGTAATCAATCAAGACAAATTACAGTTCTAACATGCAGAGAAAGAGCGCAGAATCACTGTTATTAACTCATACAGTTTGCCGTGAATAAGGAAGTCTCATGCAAATTTCATGTCCATTCCAGCTGACGTGTTGACAGGTTGGATTCCATTTTTGAGTATCTTTGTTTCAAGCACTCAGACCATTTAAGATGTTATTTGTTGGCATGACCTTTTGCAGTTTATGTAACCAGGTTCCTCAACAGATCTTATTAAATACATCTTGGATTTGGCATACATGATTTAAGATGGGTTGACTAATATAAAGATCAGTTGTGTGATTTCTTTTCTCCGGTGTAGTTCAACTTCAGGGCATTTTCCTTTTTCTTTATGTGCCTGTCACCTCAGTCTCAATGAAATGTTTGAGCTTACACAAAAAAAGGTCTTGTTTTTATGCCTCCACACAAGTGATAGCCACGGTATGAGGCTTATGTTTTCAGGTTGTACGTCCATCCTGTTCTCGGGAACACAACACCTCAAAAGAGATTTTTGATTTTTTTTAACTTGGTAATCTGGTTAAAGGTTAATATCACTGTGACCTTAATAGTCTTATTCTTTTTATGTGATAGCTGAAGAACACTTTAATAGAATTGTTTTCAAACTTTGCACAAATGTCTCCTTCGACTCAAGAATTAGTTGAATAATTTGGTGGTCGAAGTTCAAAGGTCAAGGTCACTGCGACCTCATCTGTCTCATTCTTTTGAAGGTGATTTCTCAAGAACACCTTGAGGGATTTTTTTTTAATTTGTCACAAACGTTTGCTTGGACAGTAATCTGATTAGCTTTTGGTGGTCAAAGGTCAATGTCAGTGTGACCTTGTCAAAGTCATTTTTGTGAATGCAATATCTCAACACCATGAAGGATTTTTTTTTTGAATTTGGCACAAACGCCCACTTAGACTGAACAGTGAACTTTCAAATGTAGTGGTCAAAGGTCAGAGTAACTGTGACCTCACAAAACATGTATTTGGCCATGACTTAAGAATTCATATGTTAATTATGAAAAAAATGTACACAAATGTCTAATAGGATAAAATGATGAAGTGTTGACATTTTATATCCAAAAGGTCAACTTCACTGTGACATCATAATTTTATGCAAAAACACTTTTCCATTCATTACTCAGCCTCAAATCTCAGGAGCAGAAGGGAGACATTTGGTCAGATACTGAATGTATCTGACACTAACCTTGGGTGCCCACCGTGAAGCTGTGTTGATTGTATAGATCTTTTGTGCTGTCGGGGGGAAGCAGTGTGTGAAGCATCCATGTTTTCACAGACATGGATGTACACTGTAACTGCAGCTTGAATGGTGCGCAGAGGCATACAGCCACGAAGAGGTAACTGTAGTTTAAGAGAAAAAGGCAAACCATATACGACGTGTTCAGCCTGAAGGTGTTATGCTTGGGCTTTGCCTCAGTTATTGAGACTGAATTGGCACACACAGGCACAAAAAAAAACATACAGCATTTAATCTACAGTTTGTTCCAGAAGTCACAGCAGGCAAGATTAATAATGTCACAGAGAAAATTAAATTAGTGCAAATTGATTTGTATGCACTTTACTTTCAAAGTATCAGATCAACTGGAACTATTTACTGTTTAATGATTATTTTATGTTTGTGGAATTAACTTGACTGGGACACTGTAATTGTGTAAACTGTTTGTGCTAAAGCTAATTGGTCAGATCATTTAAAAGGGAATTTGCATATCGATTTGAATTCAGGCTGCTAACAAAGATGGATATAATGTGATTACGTTGTATAATTAAATGCTTATTGTAAAGCGGCACCTAGTGAGTATTAAAAAAATCTCAATTGAATGTCAGGTTGAGTAGCACAGTCAAGCACATAACCAGCCTGACCAAATAGTTCAGAAGCACTGAGCTGCAGCCCAGAATCCCAAGGTCCTGTGTAGGAGTGAGCTGTGAACAGATAGTGCACTGCACATCACGGTTCATGTGCAGCCAGAGCCCACGCAGTGCTGATGAGACGGGGATCATCTGCTAGATCTGGAAATCTATAACCCATTCCCTGGTGAGTACCGAGGCTCGGAAATTTAAATCACTCAAACCACAGACAAAGAGAAACTAGTGTGTCATTATTTAAAAAATTGTACTCCTGTAAATTATTCTGGCAAAGAAGACAGAGGGTCCAGAGGTCATGCCTGCATGCTGGATGTAAAGAATGAGCCAGAAAAGACCAAACAGCTGCAGAGCAAAAGCTTAAAGTCAGCGGTCTGCTATAAATGTAAAAATAGAAATAACCATGCATAAAAACAATTACTTTGCTATCTTAATTGCTTTCCAAAGAAAATACTTTTTGTCACCTTTCCAATTAAAACATAACCAGCAGCTATATTAGATGTATTTTTAAATGGTGCCTGCAGCATGTCTTGTTGTCTAAGATATTGGATTCCACCTCTACATTTTAATGACCAGTTTCATTTATAGATGCAGAAGAATCAACACCGCTAAACACAAATAAAATCACAAAAGGACTAGAGAATTGAGTAGTGCTTTATTTTACCAGCTAGGGATTCAACTCTAATGATTTACATTTTGTCATTTAGTAATTCCTCATATTACAGTGCCAAACGGATAATGTTTGCTGTGTCTTTTCAATTAGACTAACAGTTGCACAGAATCCCTTTTTTACATCCCCGTCTCCTGACATTTCTTAACCCATCTGACATACACTTTGGTGTAGTGTGAACCATTTCACAAATGAGGGTTATTCTGGGAGAGTCACGTCTCCTTTCTCTCTACATGGCACCCGGGAGAGGGTTGTAAAAGCTGTTGTCCTTTAGTTATGACGCCGGAACACAAGGAGGAGCCGCAAGAGAAAAAGAAAAGGAAAAGCTCTTCAACTGGAGTCCTCCTTTCTCCTCTCTCTCTCTCTGTCTCTCTGTCTGCGTCCGTCTCTGTTCCTCTGCCTGTCTCTTTCACTCTCTCTCTGCATGTGCCCTGCTGCTCTGTCATCCTCAGGGATGCGTCTGAAGGAGACCATCTGTTGATCCATTTGTCTCCTGCTTTGCTTCCTGTGCCACCGCCTCTCTCCTATCGATGATCAGGCCTGGCCTTTCCCCTGCCCACCCTCTTTGTTGCTGCCAACAGGCACTCGGGGCGAGGCGGGTGTGTGCTGTTGGGGGTGGGGCAGGAAGCTGTGCCCTCTGCAGTCTCTGCTTCGCACAAAGAGAGAAAATAGGGGTTGACGGACATGCCTTCTTTTTGTTCATACATAACCCTGGAGCAGCTGCTTTCTAATCAGTGTTTATCTAAAGTGAGCATCGCTGTGCTGACCTGAGTCAACAAAACACACATTTTTGGATTTCTTTTTCGATTGTTAATATCAAAACTATTCCCCTTAGGACCTAAACACAGAGAGCTCATCATTATATGGAGGCATAGACCATGAAATAGATGTTAGAAACAATGCTGTGATGCTGAAGGACCATCACTGGAGGCACCACCAACACATTTATTGCTTGTGAAGTGCTGCCACTAAAGAGAGAGAGGGGTGGTCTCGGTTTCCACGCACATCTCCCAGCTGTCACCTCGCATGCATGTTCTGGGGTTTGATGGACACTGAGTCCACCGTGGGGACTTCGGGGATTGCTTGCCTTTGATCTTCTCCCACGACTCTCGATTACCCATCATTCAGCAGGGCTTAGGCCCTGGAGAGCAGCTGGGAGAGGGTGGTGTGTTAACACGAGCTCTGATGTACCCAAGAGAGAGTCCCTGTCCAACTCAAGACATCATATAGCAGATTACACAGACATGGAGGGAAATGTGAACGGATAGTGCCTGTTGTGAGTGTTTAGACTGAAAGTATGTCTCGACTCGAGAATGTGAGAGGGAGAATCGAAATATGTCAGAGGAAGCTGGGAACTCTGATAGGATATATAATGAGGTTGCAGTCCATACGGAGGGTTTTGCAGCATCAAAATGACTGTAAATCTTGTTATCATGTCTTTTTCTGTCCGTCTGTGGAGTTTTCATAGATTCCTACGGTTTTCATCAGGACTGCTCAATATATCCAATGATGGGTGCTCACCCGGGGAGACATGCCATTGATTTCCCATAAGGTGCAGATGACATGTGGTCACACGCATTCCTATTTTACCAACAGCCGTGTCATCCAATAACTAGTGATTTGAACGCTGCTGTCACCCGGTGTGATGGTTCCTATGGAAAAATCGGGGTGGGGTTAGTCGCTGCGGGTAACCTTTATACTGCAGGTGCACATGGAAAATAAATGCCTGAGGCATGTTGCGTGTGCAAGTTGCAAACTACCTACTTTTTCAGTTTGGTCAAGTGCAAATGTGATATATTTAATTAGCTGTCTCTGGGTGACTTCCTAATCTCTTGATATCTGTGTTTGTTGCAGGCTTCCTCAGTACCGGTGACCAGGCTGCTAAAGGGAACTATGGACTCCTGGACCAGATCCAAGCTTTACGGTGGATCAGTGAGAACATCGGTTTCTTTGGAGGAGACTCCAATCGCATTACTGTGTTCGGTTCTGGGATCGGAGCTTCCTGCGTCAGCCTGCTTACCCTCTCCCACCACTCTGAAGGTACAGCACAGCAGGGACGAGGGTGGGGGGGTTACAGCTGTGGAGCTCATGCCTGCTGGTGTGTAGGCTGGCAGATATTAGAAACTGGCGATGCAGCTAGAGAGTTATTGAGTAATGTATTTCTACTGTACCGCACAGCCATAACGAATGCTTTAAGAAGCAGGTGTTTGCATTTCAATGATCGTGATGTTCATTAGCATCCAGAATTGCACTTCCATGGCAGATTTTGAACCACACGTGATGCACTCTGATGGTTTGCTGGTACCCCTCTCCGTCTCAGAAATAAATGTGTAGGTATAATGTGTCTTTGTAAGCAAGATAAAAAGGGACATGTTGTACAAGGGAGAGCTTTTTAGTGGCATCCTAACTGACACACACACCGTCCTCTTTGTAAGCAATGTTGTTTATCTGCTGGCTACCTTAATGCTACTTCATGATGATTTACTGCCCATGTTGGCCATGTCTTTAATACTAAATGCAGCATGCGCGTTGAACCTGGACACACGATAAACATCCCTCATACTCATGCTCCACTAATGCATCATTGAATTAAGATGGAGCTTTACTGCGCATAGGTAAGTTCTTGCAGAAAGTGCTTCGACTTGTGCGAATGAACGGTCCCTTTGAGCTGCGTCCATGAAGTGCACCCTGCAGAGGACACGGCATCTTCCTTAACCTGGAGTTATTACAATCAGTCACGTATCCGCCCATGCATTTTAAAGAGCTGGCTGTTTGTTTTTGCGTTTAATTGATGGCAGTGTTGTGTACATGACAGACTATTACGATATTGAGGTGTTGATGTTGTATAGCAATGTTTATGTTGTTTTTTTACATTGTTTATGTGGTGGTAATAATCTAAATGAGAAATCTTTAAAATTGGCCACGCTCGCATAGCCGGCTTGTGAACATGTTAACAAGCCACAAACATGCTGCTTTGGACACGCGTGGCTGGAAATGTAACACAGGGCTTTTTACTGTACATTACATGCAAGTGAATTACATTAAAGAAATCACTCTTCCATGGGATAAAGGATTGTGCTAAGGCAATATTGTGGTCAGGGAGCTATTAAGTGCCATAGGCCCAACCACACAAACACATTTCTTTTTCTTGTCACTAGGCAGAGTAGAATTTCTGTTCCTTGATTTTTTATTAGTAGACCAATATGCATTTGAAAGAGGTCATTTGTTGCTACTCTTCTTTGGTGCCTGTTACACTGCCAGGGATTTGTGATGTGTTTTGCGTTCTCCAATTTGCATTAAAGTGTTACTAATTGCCTTGATTTCCTCCGATGAATGATGACTGCTTTTGGATTGAATTTTTACCATAAATGCCTTTTTTATTCATACTCCATAATGTTACGCTCCATGTAGCATGTTATTATACTGCCAGTGAAACCATCTCCTCTGCCTCCCAGTAAATTGGATATTACCGGGTCTGTTTTTTCCCCTGAATGGAAATGTATGCCCCACTGATGGGATAAAAAAAAAAAAAAGAGCCAGTAAAACTTGAGGGATCCTAGGAAATTGAAACAGGAAGCCTTCTATCACGCCAGGACTCTTGCTGCGAATGTTACCAATGGCAATCAGATTTCACACAGTCTCTCTCTGAGCACAGATTGTTGTAATTATATAAAGTTTAGGACTGGAGTGGGCTGCTGGATGTGACAGGAAATCCAAGTGAAGAAATGTCTTTTTGCACCTGCTCTCACATCCAACGCTGTACTCAACCCCTCCTCCTCCTCCTATAGTTTTAACTGTTGAAGTGAAAACTGCTCGGATGCTCTTGTTGCCGAGACAACACAGTAAACAAGAAAGGAATCAAAAGTGTTTGGATCTGCATGCCGGCAAAAATTGATGTAAAAAATCTATAATCAAATTAATTATACACTGTGGCATGAGCACACCTGGTTTCAGGTGGCCTCTGGTAATGGATTTGTGTAATCATTTCCCGTCCATGTTAGCAGGCTGGGGGAGAGCGCCTTATATTAAGTTGCCTACTTTGCACTCTGACTGGAAATTAAGTTGGGGAACAAGATAGTAAACAATGCATCGCAGTTCCGCCTCCATATCCTGATTTGGCTTTTTATTTTGATTTAAAATTCATATTGAAAATAGAGGCAGTGCTGTCACAGTGATTGCTTGGATTCCAGAGGAGCATACAGGAGGATATGATAACATAGCATAGGATTCACATGTGTCTCGCACACAAACATTTTACTTCACCTGCTGCTCAGATGCAAGATAACGAGGCCCAGGTACAAAAAGAAAAAGTAAATCAGCGTTGACACACTGTTCTGGAGCTCCCTGGTGTGTCGCTGTATTTAATGACAGTATTCCCGCTCTTACTGTACACAGTCTGTCATCACTGCCTACAGTGCATAGACTTTCCATCTAACAGAGACTCCTTTTATGCCTGTTGGTGGCAGAGTGACAACTTACTTCAGATGCTCCATGCTCCTCCTGAAGCCTATTTAATAAGCTGGATCCTCCTATATCATCCTAGCCCTCCGGCCTCTTTCTTTGATTGCCTGCTCTTCTGGCCTGGCCTTGGTGGCGTCTCCATGTGGGCGTGCCGAAGGCTCCAGTCACAGGGTCCATCCATCACCTCCCCCCTTCTGGCCAGCGTTGAGGCTGGCTTGGTCGTCCTCTCGTGAGGGCTGGATTTTTTAGACCCCGGTCCCTGCCCTGCCTCCTCCATCTAATCTCCTCCTCACTGCACCCATCTGTCTCCCTGCCTTCACAGACAGTAAAAGCATGCAAGGGGACACACGCTTTCTCTCCATGTGCCAGCGTATGTCTCTCTCCCTTTCTCCCTCTCTGGGTTTCTGCTCCCTAGTCTGCAGCATGTGTGGTGTGTTGCTATTAATAAGATGGCTGCCTTGTCTGCTATGTGGCAAGCAATCTAGCCGCACATCTGAGAGTTTGGAAGCAGAATGGTCATTAAAAGCGCAGTCCCTCTCGGCAGGAGAGTGTTTTTGACCAGCTTATTAAATGTAGCTCAACAGTTGTGTTCCCACTGAGGGAAATCTCTGTCCCCATCTTCTTTTTCTCTGGCTTCAAACAGAAAACGGCTGAAGAAGTTCAGAAGCAAGGACATTAGCCAGTCCCATGTATTATCTAACTGGCATCGCACAGGCACTAATTGAACATGCAGATTTGGCTTTTTCCCTATCTCCTAATAATCATTACGATATAAAAAGCGAGATGGCTTCTCTGCTCATGAACAGAATACCAAGTAGCCAATGACTCAGATGTGTGTATTTGTACATATATCTCTTTAGTGTGGCTGATGTATCCATCTCCCTTCACAACCTACAGAAGACTTACTGTTTATCTTAGCACATATGTCTGCATCAGCGTGCTTGTCCCAGCTGTTCACGTATGTGCACGCAGGCGTGTCTCTACACGGATCACACATGAGGGAAGGGCTAGCAGTAGAGTCGCTGAAGGTCGTTTGGTTTCTCTTTTTTTTTCTCTCTCTCTTCCTGTAAGCAATCAGGATAAAAGCTCCGCTTCTAAGGAAGTGCTCCCCTTTTAATGGAACGTCTTGGACATTAAAGACAGCTAGTGTGGAGGATCCTTCATGCCAATGTCAGCTTTCATTTTTATTAAGACTTCTGGGTTATTGAAGACCGTAAATGTGCATGTTAAATGCTTGCTTTTTATTATAGCAGTGCAATGAGTACCAAGGCTGTTTAATGCAAGACACCACCTGGCAAACACTGAAACCCCTTGAACCATGAGTATTAAGAGGGCAGTGTGACAGGTACTCGGTTTTCAGCTAAGGGTAACAAGTTTTTGAATCCATTTAGTGTGAAGTATAGCATGGAAGGTGATTAAGCGAAGGAACGCGTCGTGGGATGTGTAGAAATCGCGGATCAGAAAGATTGAAAAAATCAAATGGCGTGGCAGGACATTTTTCTCAAATCAAATCTGAAATATTAACTTTATTAATGGCTGCTCTTCATCGTGAACTACTTGCTGTGGATTCTCGGACTGAAATTTATGATTCATGCAGTCCTGGGAAGGATGTGACTTGGAAGTCATAGGAACTGATGTATTACTGCACAATTTCCTTCAGCTGATTGGGTGAGAAACTCGAGCTTCTGTTAGAGTCACTTGAGTGTGATGTTATGATTACAGTGAGGCACAAACTGCTGTGTCCTTTATGATCAAGTGTGGTCAAGATTGTGCAGCCAGTGACTCATCTGAAGGCAAAATGGCTGCCAAAGAAAATGTTTAATAACCTCAAATAAAAGACCCATAATACCCCAGATATTTAGAACTGCCTTTATTAGAGAATTGGTTACATGATAATACAGAGTTGATGAAGGTTTTAGATTTTATCTTTATAAGTATAAATATCATCACAAATACATCATTATTTGTCACTGAGTTTGTGCAGGTCTAACTTAAAAAAAAATCTTTAGTGGTCAGTGTTTTAAACACTTAGCAACACTCATCACAGTTTTTGTTATTTATAACGCCTTTTTCTTCCCACCATCACCCTCCCAGTAGAAGACACAAGACGCCTTCCTCTGTGGTGTAAACAAAACAAATACTTAATATAGGTAGAAAAGGTACTGTTACAGAAGCAAATAACAAATGAGCAGACGTAGTAAGTAAATAAATAATAATTTACCTTGATTGACTATGTTAAATATTTTTTAACATGGTAAATCATATATTTTAACACGGTAAATAGTTGGTTGAGTATTTTATCATATGGACTGGACCTCAAATAAAATCATTTTTTCAAAATAAAAGCTTTTTCTAATTTATTCACACCATTTGCTTTATTAATTCAAAAGGTGCTTCATCATTACATTGACTGGTTAAAAATGCCAAACAAACAGTATTCAGATAGAGCCAAGTCTAATGCAGCTGATTCAGTAGTTGACATCTTAAGTCTGTTTTCATTTATTGGGAAGTGAAAGGAAGTTAAACAATTAATTAAGAAAATAATCGATAGATTAATCTATAATTAAAACAATCATGAGTTGTATCCTTAATAATTATATTTATATTTATCATTCATTTCACGCACCCTCATGGTGAACGAAGAATCCAAAACATGCTAACTTGATTGATGAACTGAAGTAATCAAAGGTCAAATTTAGCAAAAGCAAATCCTTATTTAAAAAAAAAAACAGTTTACAAACTCTTACCGTGTGCAGTATAATCCAAGTCTAACTCATCCAGTCCTATGCTCAGTACTTCGCAGAAGCATGCAGTTTTGCTAAAATATTGTGATTTAAAAAACATATCCGTACAAACACTCATGCACGGCTGAGTAGCAAAAATTGATGGGTTTGTAAAGTACTGAGCATAGACTGGATAACTGATCACACTGCACGTGCTGTGTGAGTTTGTAAACAAATGTGTTGATATTGTTAAAATGTTCTCCAGTGACTTCAATTTATGGGGAACGTGCGCCCTTTTTGGATTCTGCGTTCACTGTAGAGGCATGCGAGAAAAATGTTTTCTTCATAAATTCAACACAGTAAATATTTGATACACAAATGCACATTATGTGGGTAAAGTATTCTTTAATATTTGGCAGTTTAATGGCATCACGAGTGACTGCTCCCATATGACATCACATCAAAGGTTAGAGAACAAATTGCACAAATCAGTGTAAATGACTGCTGTTTGTGGCATGTATTTACCTCGTGGACTTACAGAGGAAGGAAATGAGACTGACAACAACGTTTATTAGACCTGGAATCAATCTGCCTCTGTCAGTCTCGCTGATACAGTGCTGCCGTTGTGGGATTCAAAGCCTGCATTGCCACGAGCACCTAACCTCTGCTCTGACAATCATTCACCATGTACATGCGGGCTCGTATTTGTCCTCAGAGGGAACAACACAAACAGTGTTGTAGTGAGGCTGCAGGGGATTGTGAGGGTGTGTTGAGCTTTGAGAACGTGTGTACTCATTCAGTGCTGTATCTTGAGATATCGACAGGTGATCTAAGACTAAATGCTGCTCCAAATTACCCTATCTTCCAGAGTGGAGGGAATGAGGCAAGCAGGCCATATAGATGAAAAGTGTGTGAGTGTTACACTACATCACTGCTTTAACCATAATGTTACATGTGGCTATGACCTTTGAAAATAACACGTGTGGGTTTCCTATCTGAAACGAGACTCATGGGACTTTTTCCTCGTGGAAATGTCTGCATACCCCCACTACATAATGCCCCTGTGCTGAGCTCTCTCCGTACTCATCTGGAGGTGCAATTCATCCACTCTCCGCGTTGACGAGCAGCCATCCATCTCCTGTGGAGTTTAAGCATCAAATAAAGGCCCCTTGCAAGAGCTGGGATGTGAATAGGAGTCACAGGGAAAGATAGCTGCGTAACCGCATCCCTGGGATGTTATTCATACACGATTCAGCACCATTGTTGTGCAAATGCCTCGTGCTTGAGAAAAACCAGGGACAATTGTCGAAGTTGAATAGACCCTATTTCTGAGATGTCAAAGGCATTCAGCGACTCGACACTGTAAAGTTACCTGGGTGTTTGGGGCAACAGAATGCCTCCATCTCAAGGTTTGATTTGGCTGTTTGCTGAAGGGTGTCTGTGCATCTCAGGGTGTGAAAAAGGCCTATGCGAGATGAGAGAATGGGGACGCGCCTTGTCAGGTGCCGTATTCTTCCACCTCGATTGACAAGAGCGATAATTAAACCAGGGGGATGCCATCTCTGCAGAGCAAGAATGCTTGTATTTATTTACGCTGACTACTCTGCTTTGTTGTCTGCCATATAGTGTGGCAGTCACTGTGAGGAAAAAGCAAACTGCTTTGAACAAGTGGCCTATGTGGCGTTTTTCAGTCACTCTTTGAACTGCCTTGTTTTTGACTTTGCATGACAGAGCAAAAAAAAGGTTTATTTTTACAAAACAAAGATGGAGGATTACTCACCAACTAAAAGGTATTATTCTTTTTTGGACTCGTGAGAAATTGGAAACGGCCTAATTCAGGCAGCAAATAGGTTTTTTTTCTCTTCACTACTCACCGTTGTAAAGCGAAAATGAAGCCAAAGCTGTGATGAGCAGAGAAAAAAAAGGTAAACTCAGCAGAGTAATGTGAGGTGGGAGGGGTGTTGTTGGGGTAAAGTTGACTCCGCTGATGTCAGATAGCCAGTTTGAGGTAACACTCTAGTAAATAATATCCAGTTGGGCTGTCCATCAGAGTGAGGCAGCTTTACCTATCCCTAGCCAGAAGAGAGCAGAGGAATGAAGAATTGACAAATGGCCCGAAAACGGTGAAGGCAGTTCATTCAGGTAGTCCAGCCATCAGTCTGTCTCTGCTTGCTGCAGGTAGTTGAGCCTATAAAGCATAGAGTTATAGGTGTTAAAGAGCCGAGCAGCAGGTCAAAGAAAGAAGCTGGGGATAATTGAGTACTTTAGTAAATCCATGCCTCCATCAACCAAGGTAATAGCTCAGAGCATTGCATATACCTGTGGCCGCAGATCCACAACCGTACAAATTGGCTTCGGCAGCTTGAGCGACATGTGGCACACATGGGCTGTCTCAGCAATATTCTCCAAGACAATACAACGAGACCCATCTGGTGATGTATCGCCGAGATTGCTTTTGGAATCTAATCGCAGCTGATGAACGAGGTGACTACAGAATATGTCATCTGTTGATGACCTGCAATCCCCAGCGAAGACGCCGGCGAGTCATTAGTTCAGGTAGATGCCATCTATGAATCATTCTTGATAAATCATTGTCAAGGGCGCATTCATACACCTCGTAATGGACAGTGACAGCAGAATGTTGGAGGGGGAATGGTGGCTGCAGCTCCGGGCTGTGCCCCGGCTTTCTTTGATCCTGTTAGGCTTTAGATCAATTAAACCAATAGCCGCATCATATTGCTCCCAGACTGTCTCGTCTGTTTCCTCTCTTGATTGGTCTAATGACTTGATGGAGGTTTCCGTCTGCCTGTCTTTCTATCCATTTCCCTGCTACCTCGACTCCACTGCCTTAATCTCTGAGGCATTTTCTTCAGCTCCTTTTCCCTGTTCCTCATAGCAGTTTCTTTCTTTTTTTCCAGTACCCACCCTCCCCCGTGTCTCTCTTTCGTCTTCTCACCATGTCTCCCTCTCTCTGCCTCAGTCTTTCTCTCTCTGGCACCAGTGTAAAGCATCCATTATAGAGTGATGCATGGGTGTCTGTGTGAGTGGGAGAGAGGGACTTGGCACTCCTCCTGCCCCACCTGCAGAGGAAGCTCTGACAGCTGAGCATTGGGGGCTCCTCTCTCCCCCTCCTCCTCCGCCCATCTCCACATCTCCACTGACCTCCCTCCTCCTCTCACACCTTCTCCATCTCCCTTTCTCTCTCACCCTCCCTTTATTCCCTGTTGTTCCACACATATTGGCCCAATTTCTGCCACTGCTCACTAGTTTCCCTTTCGTATTTTTTCACATTTCATTATGCCTCTCCATTTTCTCTTTTGTGGGCTCTCTCTTTTTGTCTTCCTCGCTGCACATTTTTATTTGTTTCTTTTTTTACTCACAAGTGTTTATTCATTAGGCATTCCGCAATCGGCAACATGGCTGAGTAGATGTGTAGTTAAATAGACTTTTTTTGCCCCTGTTTGTCTGCCAGATGAACAACTATGGTGTAATTAGCTGAACTTTGGCCTTCGGTGATGACCACGAGCACTCTGTGTTTGCTTGTTGTTGCTGACAGCTCACCTCTGCGGCTAGCTAGGTCAGTCGTTCAGTTTCCGTACATCTGTTTATCCCCGCTGAGAGGAAAGCGCTCAGAGTCTCTGCATGAATAACATACTGATGCTGCGGAGTTGCTATGAAGCCAAGACACCATCTCATTCTTCATCAATTCCACAGGTTTGCTCAACATGTGATTTAAATACATCCTCTGCAGCAGGAAAGTGCATATAACTGGGTGTTTCGGGTGATGTTTTTTGAAACTTCTGAATTATTTTTTGAAATAGGAAATGTATAACTTTGTGCTCACTTAATTCTGGTATAACCGCTTCATCTGCACAGAGAGGAAAAATACTTACTGCATGATTATAGGCATCCAGGAATATATCATTCTGTTTACACAGAGCCTGCTTGCTATAGTCTGTGCTTACAGACAGAATGATTGGAAGGAAAATTGTTTTTTCAATGTGTGATAAGAAGTGTCGCATAGTAAAAAAAAAAAAAACATCAGTCCAATTACTTTGCTGTTGGGCTAAGCTGGTGCGATTTCCCTATAACAGTGTGATATAGAGAGAACGACATTCATGTGTGCCATCTGGATCCCTATCACTGACTTAATGTGCTCTAAGTGCACACTTTAACCGTCCACGTGCAGTCACAAGCTGTAGCCTGCCTACCAAGACGTTCAATTCTGGGCAGTGCAAATGCATTAGCCTTAGCTGTGAAATTTGCATAGTCTGAGCACAATGAAATCCCCAATGAGAGGAACTTCAGCAAACATGCTGACGAGCAGAAACCTCTTCTATAAAGGGCCAACATTGTGCAACCTGACAAAAAGACTAAATCTTTAGCTCTCAAGCCTGAAAGGCTGTAATAGATTTTTAGCTTAGAGAGGTAACATACACTATAGATCCTTTTCAGTGGTAAAAGAGAGTGACTCGCCAAATCCAATGCAACTGTCAGAGAACAATATGGCAAAAGTGCTATTTCACAACTTGAAGACAATTTCTGTCATTTGGAGTGTCAACTTACAGTATTCATATTTGATTTTGAGAGGCTACCTGTTCAGACCGAAGACATAAATGCAGTTTGACACTTTAGAAATAGCATCCGCATGCCACAAATAAAGTATTATCTCAGGATGCAAGGCTTTCTGCATACTTTTAACAAACTAGCTTGCACAACACATCATCCAGCCGCGTGTGACAGTGAATCATTCACACCTTTTTCAAACTAGCTAAATTGAAGGTGGGGGAGAAGCTGTCTTACACAGAGAGGCGTTGCATTATAAACAGGCGAAATAATAAACATGAGCAGCTCTGGGGTTACTGTTGGAGATATGTTTTTCCGGGTGGGATAGAAATCTCACTATCTTCTGGCCACAAAAAAATCTCCCTCAGCTGTTACTGCATTAAATGTATTAGCCCACAGTGGCTAACCTGGTGCAGCTGCTTGACAGAAAAAGCCTTCAAGGGCACCTTAAAGCTCTCATGTGTAGGATTTGAACATTTGTGACGTTGGCAACTGCAGAAGTGATCTGGGGACATTAAAGCCATAGCAACCACTGACAACACTGAGGTCATGTTCTTGTATTTTCCCTGTGATAATTGGTGTTTTGAGGATCCAGTGTGGGTTCTTTCTGCAGTAAATGGTGGTTATTTTATAAGCTTACTCAAAAAATAAAATAAAATTTGTATCTCTCCACCAGAATTTTATTTTTTGCAGTATCGAGAGGGCTTTGAAGTAGTGTGTAGACCTTCATGTTTGGAGATAAAACAGCTTCATATTTTGGGTCTATCATTTCATGGGAAGTTTCCTAGAAAGAATTGCAGAATTTGATACTAATTACAGGGAACTTAGAGAAATAGAGAAAACAATTTCAGGCATTTCGCAGTTTTTCAGCAGTGTATGGTTTACAAAGAAATGCACAAAACTTCTCTATTTTAATAATAAATGAGCAACTTTTTTTGAAGATTTTTTTGTGTTGTTTTAGCTGATATTTGACAGGACAGATAATATGAAGGAAGAGAGAGAGGGGGGTTGACATGCAGCAAAGGGCCACAAGTCGGACTTGAACCACAGGCCTTGCTAAGGACTCAGCTTAGACATGGTGCACGCTCTACGTCTGATGAATAACATTGTATATGCCCAAAAACCATGCATACGCCTTTTTTCCCCACGTATAAACTGGTATTTATAAAAGAAGAATATGCGCAACGCACTCATTCTTCAGAGGGGCATTTGCAAAGTTATTTTTTCAATTCTTCTGAGTGATTAATCTTTATCATTTTTATTTACTTTCAATTCCCTGTTGGTGATTGTTTAATCTAATTGTTGTGAATAATTTTTTATGAAGTGAGTTTTACCATGAGCGCGAATTATTGATCATCCTTCTGATGTTTAATAATGATGATGATTGAGACTTTACCAGCGTTGTGATGAATTGTTGGTATGGACTGGAAATGAGCGAGTACATCATTATCTGTATCTGTTCATCCAACTGTATTATCTGTATCCTTATCTATACTCTGAATGGATGGAGTTTGAACTCAAAGTGGGTGTGACTTTAACTGGAAATGGGTGAGATGACTGGGATCGAAACAAAACTTGCTGTGTTAAAACAGATATATATGGTTTGCTCAGAAGTTGCTACATCTATTATCTATTAGATAAATATTCACAGAACAACCTCAGGGTTGAGCTTCAGATCATTTGATTTTATAACAAGAGCAAGAAATTGCACATAGTTACCCAAATGAGGATTTTCCTTCTTCAGGAGAACGGATATTGACACATTTTACTCAAGTGATATTTGTCCTTAAAGTGAAGAGTACCTTTACGCCACAAATCGACACAGCAGTGCGTTATGACAGCTGCACTGGTGCTGTTGGAGAACCTTGCTGATGCAACATTGTTGGTGAAATTGCACTTTTTTACCGCATTTGTCATTGACAGGTCCAGTGAATGGTGGAAGGGCACAAGTATCAATATGGTAATACTTTGGGAGTGAAAATGAGGCTTGTGCCCATGCGCTCAGTGGCACATTGTTTTGGTTTATAAAACAGAATCAGGCATAAATACAGCTATATGAATCTGGCAAAAAGAATATGTATGCATCTTTTTTTATTTTTTGCTTTTTTGTGTACACACAGTTTTAGTTGTGAAGCTACACAAAGTTTGATGCATCTGGCCCATAGACTGAATATAAAGAATGACGATGCATCTTCACTTCCTCCCACTGTACACAAATGAAGCCTAAATATCCCAGATATGGCCACTGCCATCTTGTGCTGGTGATGTTATTTGAACCCAGAGTCTGCACAGTAGTAATCTCTGCAGTGTGGAGTTATCACATGCACCCCCGTCCGACCAATACTGAACAGCATTATTCATTGCGAGCATACTGATTGGCAAACACAGCTGTCAATCATGATGTCAAAACCCCTTTTTATAGCATCAAACAACTCATTAAAGCTAAAATGTATTTTAGAAAAACAAACACTTGAACAAACATCAGCATGATGACAACTGACTAAAAATGAAAGAAACCATCTTTGGGAAAAGTTAATTTGGAGTGCACTCAATTTTTTAAGTTTGGCACGTCCTGTCTGCTAACATGGAGGGGGCGGGGTTAATTACCTTTTCTACTGCCAGCCACCAGGGGGCTTTGAGATGTTGCCGCTTCACTTTTGGAGAACTGTTATGTCATCTGTCTTTATAGATAGTCTCTGATCTCCCCATTGAGATACCAGTGTGCCCCATATGCAGCAGTTTTTACCACAGTTGTATCTTTTTTCAACAAAAAGGAAAGAAGATCCTGTAATAAGATCTACACCACAGGTTTTAATGTTTTCAAACTTTTTGGTCACGTTTCATCAAGACGCTTTGGTCCCATAGGATTTCATTGGAAACAGAATAGAATGCAGCAATCAAGCCATGAGAAAAACAGTGTTGCCTACAAAATTGATTATGCCGCCTGAAGGCTTTTATTGTGAAGCAGCTGCAGGAAGTGCTGAGGAAGTGTTTGCTGACAAAGCGCAGCAATGAAGTGGATCAGAAACCAGCGAGGCTCCTATCTGTTAGATGAAAGGTAAGAACAGGAATGTGGGAGTAAAACAAAACTCCCAGTGCGACTCCTACGATATCCATGAGCTAACAAATGCAGATTAAAGCAAACACTAAAAAGAAAGCTTTTCCTCAAAGCTGTTCGTGATGAACAGTTTAGTATTCAACACAGTGGCAGACTTGGCTGTGTGAAAAATTAACAAAGAAGGAAAATGCAGTGTACTAGAAACTCTGCCTATTTTTACACCTTAGCACACCTGGATAATTGCTGCAAAATATAAGTTAAGAATTCAGAATCAGAGGCTCTGATGCAGTTCAGAACAGCTCTTCATTTAAAGCATGCAGCAGACTTGACAGCTAAAGTGCTCAACAAAGTCAAAGAGAGTATCTGCAAAGTAAATGTTAATGCAAGTATCATTTGAAGGTGACCCGGGCCGCCGTCAGACAATCACGCCTTTGACAGACTCGCCATTTAACCAAAACAAATGCTGCTTTTTGCTAGCCAAACATAATACTGCATCAAGTTCTTTCTTTTTTTTATCAAATGAAAAATAGGCATCGCTCCTGAAACATTTCTCCTTGTTTAAGTGAAGGCTGTTTGGAGAGCGCGCATCCTCCGCAGTATTTCAGATGTTGACATACCCATATGGCATGCCACTAATCTTGATCGATGCCCACCACTGCGAACACTACTCACACTGTGGAGGATAATGAAATGTAGCGATGCAACATTTCACCAAAATCATCACAGTGATCTGTTTATTATCCATTATGAAAGGCATCATGGCTTCCACAGCTTTCCACTCGGAAAAACAATGCAAAGGAGTGTTTACTTTCCGAACACAGAGCAGCGCAGAGTGCTCATAAAAATGTCTGCGCTCGCCCGATGTGCTATTCTTAGGGTTCCCCTTAGAGCCACTATCTAATTGGAGTCTTGGTTGTCCTATCGGTGAAGCTTTCCCCCCACACAGATTTTTTTATGAGGCCTGCGAGTGACTGAGATTTCCTGTCTGGGTGTCTGTGGCTGTTCTCAGGCATGTCCCGGGACTCCTGCTCATCGGTGAGGGCTTCATTAGCCGGGGATGGGAGGTGGCAGCAGAGAGAGAGAACAGCTGTTTAGCTAACCACTTGCATTGTTAGCCAGCCTTCTCCGTATGCCTAACTGCCTAAATCCGTCCCCTAGCTGCTAATAGAATGCTCATTAGGAGAGGGGAGGCAGACTCGATGGGAAACAGCGTCACTGTGCCTCAGCCCTACCAGCTTCCACTACTCCTCCTCTCCCTCTGGTCTCTATTAAAGCGCTGTATGGAATAAACCTTCCCTCTGTGGATCAACTATCTACAGGATCCAGCCCACCTTGACCTCCCACCTCCTGGGAAAGACAGTGGGTTTATGGGTACCTGAATCCTCCTCTGAGACAGCCATCAGCCTCTCTGATACCAAAACATGCTCCTCACTTGCAGAAGTACTGAAAGATACAAGATTACAAAGTCCCAGAGGACAGACAGATGATACCTGCGTCTTCAAACCCCGGAGAGAGAAGGGGTTAGCTTTCTGTGTAGGTTTTCTTCTTTTTTTCTTTTTTTGCAAATTTCCCCAAAGCGGCACGGTGTTAAATTATTCAAAGACTGTAGATTGTGCTGCCGTAATTTGTCAGTAACCAGAAAGCACCAGTCTATTTCTCCGTGTCAAAACTGATGAAGCTGGCGTGGAGGAGGGAAAGCTGCGACATCAGAGATGGCACTGTGAATATCTGATGGTGTTCATGGGAACAGCTACAGATCAGAGCCAAAAACACTGCAACCACTGTCACAGCCAAAACACATCCCTGGCTGAAAAAACGGTGGCCCGTGTTTGATTAAAATTCAAACAGGAAAACATGTTACCATGGAAGTACTTCATTGAATTAACGCAGGGCAGTTGGTGACATTCCCTGTGCAGAAATGCAGGCAAATGAAGTGCACAGCGACACGGGGGGGGGGACAATGTGTGGTAGAACTGATATGCTCCAAGCTATTTACGGTAAATGACAGCAACTGTAGATTCTGCTGTCATGTGGAAATGTACTCGGGGGGGACAGAGTGTACACGGAATACGTAATACTCTCACCTGTGAATAATGATACCATAATAGTAAGATATAAGAGGACCATGATAATACAACCGTGCTCCCTTTTGACTCTTTGTTAATAAATATCTCTTTTTTTATTTTTTAACAAGAAGCACTCTGGATAAGACAATACATATGTATATTAAATCTTTTGAAAAAAGGTTGGAATATAATGATATACATTTTGAGACATACCGTCGGGGATTTGATTCTGATATTTGACCATTGTTGGCAATGTTGCAAATCAAAAAGCAGAAATTCTTTCTGTAAAATTGGATTTTTTTCTGTTTTTTTTGTTTGGTTTTTTTTTTAGTATTTGTTGTGCCTTGATTTATCAGGTATGTAATTTGCTACATTTGCCAAAAAAACATCCCTCTGTGGCTATTTTACTCCTTTTCACTTCCTAAGTTGATTTTTGTTGATGTACTGTATCAAAATTAATTTAGCATGACAGTATTGGATGACAAAAACTGTGTTTTTGATTTTTGTATTTATATTGCCCACTCAAATGTTTTTTTTCTGGATATACTTAAATTAGAGTAGTAACATTTTTAAATGCAGTCATTTAAATCAAATGCAGTAAACATGAAAAGATAGCTCAATGGTTTGAAAAAAAAGAACAATCCAGACAAAAGATTTTCCCAGTTTAATTAACAGATGGAGTTTGCTTGATGTCGTGGAGATATCGCTGTTGTCATGTGAGCTCAGTAATGTGGAATCATAGTATTTGGATGACTGGTGAAGTAAATTCACATTGTGGCATAGATTTAGTATAATACCAACATACCAGACCTTGATATGGCAACTATTAATTTCAATCGAGTTGCTCGCCTGGCGCATCATTAAAAAAAAGTTTTTAGCTTCTGGGTTTAATTAGGTGGTATGCGACCCACTGAATATGTGTTTGCTGGCCCCACCTGCAAGTTACCGCTCAGCTCATAGACTTTACATTATGATGACGCCACAGATTTTTAAATCTTTATTTTTTGACTCCATGAAAGTTATACAAATATAAAACCTCCATGGATCAAATCATTGCAAAAGCAGTTCAAAGTATCCTGTCAACAGTTTTACAGATGTCTCTTTTACATTGGTGGCCTTTGGGGAAATGCCTTTTAGGCTGTGGCTGTAATACATACACATACAAGCTTGATTGCTCACCTAATTTTCGGTGGAAGGTGATACAAATCAAGAAAACAAGTTAGATTGATCCCTTTTGGACCAATCATCTTAGAGAAATCATGAAAAAACTACTAAGAGAAATGGTGTCCAGTCTAGCCTATATTGAGCATTCACTGTAGTCAGGATATGACTCCCAGTATCGCATCAGCAGGCATTTTTATTCCTCTAAAAGCATATTATTTTGGGGGTGTTTTTTTTTTTTTCAAATGTAATTGAATACAGTATATTTGTTATTTCAAAACACTTATATGTAGTTTCATTTTTTGACAGCGACCTGAAAATGATGTCTGACAGGGTATAACATTACTTCTAAACATGTACCCAAAACATTGTATTAAAATTTAAGATTTATTTGTATCTATGGAGCATTATCATGATTAAAATCACTTAAAAATATTTATGTGAAGAGTTCACACTCATCAAGTAGCTCTTTACTTTTAAATTAAAACTGAAACAAAGAATGCATCCCCACGTCGATCTTTGTTCTATGAAAATTATCAACCTGCAACCAGCTTTTTCTATAGCAGTCATTGTCGGAAAAGCACAGGTGTTACTACTAACATTAACAATGGCTCTATTCTGTTTAAGAGTCCAATTAAGTTATGAGAGTGAGCCAATAAGCACATTAGCAGAACCCTGAAACTGAAGCAGCAGAAATTTTAGTCATTAATTTTATTATTTACACGTGTTTTTTCCGTCTTGTTTTATGTCAATGTTTCCTCTATGAAAAAGCCTGTTGCAAAAAATAAAATGTCAGCACCCCATATGCCCTTTAAATCTATACCAGAAAATCATAATAATAATCTCCCTAATAGAAAGATAGATAGATAGATAGATAGAACAAAGTGATGGGAGAGAAAAAAATCCTTATTTTATTATTATTTCTCTTTTTATTTTTTTTTTTAAATCCGAGTAATCGAAAAATCAATCGATTATCAAAACAAATAGTTAGTCGCAGCCCTACTATGCAGTGTATAAAATTTCAGTGTGCAGAAGTGCGGTAATTATGGTAATAATGGTTATTTTAAACAATTATTTTTAAGCTAAGGTACATCTACCATGTATTGTAATAGTCAGATCAGGTAAAAATGTAAAAGTAATGTAAGTTAAAGTGTAAAAAAGGTGATACTTGACCTTTAAAGCCCAAAGTGAGTAGTTGTTGTTTGATATACAGATACATATTTCTCACACACTGAGTAGCTAATCTGTGAGTTACAGACCAGACCTGTGTGTCATCTCTCTGTGCAGTGATGGAGGCTGACAATGACACATTCTATAGTAATGGCAATAGGCTTACCGATGCCACTCTGAATGTGTGCTGGAAAAGAATGTCTGTGGGTGAGATATGTGTCAAGGTTGTGACGTTAGTTGCTGTTGAATATGTGTTAGCTTGACATTGAGAAAGTGGAGCGAGCCAGCGTGCAGCCTAACTGATAGGTGTGCACACACGCGCACGCCCGTACATGCACATAACTCATCTTCGCAGACTCACATCGATACTGCACAAACATGTACGTACTAGCACAAACACTGCTGTACACGTTCATAACACGCACACGCACACGCGCACACACACACACACACACACACACACAGGGCTCTGGCTATGGCAGGTCCAGGCTCGTGGGATTGCCTGTCGTTAAAGGTTGGCCCGCGTAAATATTCCCCCCATGCTCAGCTCACTTCAGCTCAGCACCGCAAACATGTACACACACACACACACACACACACACACACACACACACACACACACACACACACAGAGTCCATGTGTACATGTAAGTCCACATACCCCCACTCAAGGGGATTTCATGTGGCTACAGCTGTGTGCCTACTGGCACTGGCAGCAAAAGACACAACAGAGAGCAGAGAATATAGGGGGATATGGAAACGGACAGATTGCAGTGAAAGGCATGTTACCATGGAAAAGAGAACAAAAACATGAGAAAGGAACTTGTGCACTCTCTCACACGAATGTGATTTTTTTTTTCTCTTTTCTTTTTTCTCCTCCGCTGCCTACAGCCTGGTTTGAATGTAAAAGACTGATAATCTGAAGTGTGACCGCTCAGGCAGAAAGGCAACTATTGAATGCCTTTCTTACCTCTACGAGGCAGGCGCACAGCTCCACGAGAAAGTTCGCCTGAATGTATGTGTGCGTGTGTGCGCGCGCGTGTGTATGAACGCCACAACAGCATAAGCAAACACAATGACGCCAGCTAGCATGGGCAGTATGCTCACACACAGATACAGATACAAATAAATAGTGAATGAGGCTGCCGGGGCGGGGGACGCACTGCTCCTCACCACGCTCAGCTCACAGCTCTCTGCCCTTGTGCCGGGACCTCGGCCTGTCACTCTGCGTTTTACTCCCTGCACCAGCACTCCTCTGTAAGCAGCCAACACAATTTTGGGTATTGAGGTGGTGAAGAAACTGTCCACCACTACCCATTTGGCCTTTTCAGAGCTTGACAGAAAGGACCGGAGGTAAAAATACACTGCATTCTGTCCTGCCAAAATTGAAACCGGCTGGAGTGCTGCTGTGAAAGGAGAATGTATATAGTCCTTGTTATTAGGCCGGCTGGTCTGAAATGAGGTTGACACGGCGCCAGACATTGAGATGTTTTCTGTCACTCCATTTTTTTGTTTCATCTGAAATTCAATATGATGCATTAGGGTCCCAAATGGAGTCTGTGCAATAGATATTAATTACTTGTCCATTACGGTTTGTGACACTATCAATCTGTTATCAGCTGGCTACCCCAATGACTGAAATTAACTGTCACTTCTCAATATCAGCCAAGTCATCACCGTGCTTTATTGCCTTCATTACAATATTCATTTCTTCAATGGTATCCTCATGAGATCGGGCAAAAACCAAGACGGTGCCAAAAACTAATGCGAAATGTAGATGTCATGGCATGGTTATCTGCACATGGTAGTTGGTAAATATCAAAGTAAATGTCAATGTCGGCATCTAACACCTTACACTGAACAAGAATGTGCTGTTGACTTGAGGAAATAATGGGGGTGCAGCCATATCATGAGCTCCTGAGGTCCATGTATATTTGATAGGACCTGCCAGATGTGGCCTTGGATATGTGGATGTGTATCAGCAAGCAATCTCTCTCACTGAGCTCGCAGAAATTAGATTTCATCTCAGGCCCCCAAATCTAATACACAGGCTTATATTTACTCACAGTTGCAGAGTATCATAAGCCAATATGACCCTATAGAGGGGCGGCAGAGCCGCGCAAAATACAGTTAAATGAAAATGCTTTGAGCAAACTGTTCCGAAAGCCATCGAAGCTTCTTAGCAGTGGACTAGCTGAGAATGCAGTAGTTTCTGCACTGCATGGGCTTAAACTGTCATAAAGAATTAAACTGCCAAAAGCCCTTTGACAAATAGAATAACATTTTCTCATTGTCTTAGAGTCAATAGAAATCAAATTGTTGTTGAATAGATCTGACAAATCTACTACAGGAGGAAAATAGTTGTCTTCAATCCCGGTGATATATCTGCACTATATTCCAATCCCTTATATAGAAGCATCTCGGTGTTAAGAAATCTAATTCAACCAAATCACACTCTGAAATCATTTCTAAGCCCTTGTATTGAGCTCAAGAACGGCACATATCGGAGATGAAATGGTTGCATGAGTCACCCAATGCATTGAGATGCCTGTGTCTTCCTCACAATGAATGCAAAGTCACAGTTAGCATGCGGAGTGCCATTTTCTTATGCAGAGAGCCTTTGCCTGCCTTGAATACTCTCCAGGGACAATAGCACCCACTGAGGAATTTTGAGTCTTCTCACTTTCGTCTTTATTTTTTTCCTCTTTCCCCTCCTCTCTTATCCTTCCATGACCTCCCCTTTTTTCCCTCCCTCCCCTCGCCGTCTGTGACACAATGAGAATAGATGTCGACAGCTTAGTTCATCCATATGTCTGTCTGTTTGTCTTGCTAAGATGTATTTTCTAGTTTGTGGTGCAGATAAATGTGTAGTCAGCACGCTTTTGTTCCGAGGAGGCAGAAAATGAAGGATCTCAGACTGATGAACGCTCTGGTCAACACATTTTTAATCTCTATTACTAAAGTCAACATCTCAGCAACTCTGTTTGTTTCCTAATCAAAATAAAAACATTTGAATGGATTGATTGAGATTACTTTTGCTGTGGATCGATGCTCAGCGGCCGAACGCTGAATTCAGATAGGCTGCACAAATAGCTCTTAATTGTTGGGATTTCCAGTTGACTTGATTTGTTCGGGGAGCCGCTGCCGCCAATGGACATACAGTAGGACATGTCATAACCCAATTGTCTCAGCGTCCACTTACAGTAAGTGGCTATGGTGGCTAAAGAGTCTGCCACAGTAATTGACTCAATGGGAGTTTACAGTATGAGGCATGAGGCAGGGAAAGCAGACATAGTGCTCTCCAGGGATGGGCTGTTGTGACAGTGCTGCTATCCCTCCACTGTGTTTCTCTCAGTATAGAGACCACACACACACACACACATTCAGTAAATGCACAAACAGCCCACCTCAGGTAATTCCACAGTCAGGTGCCGGGATCACATTCTGAGCGCCGTCCCACCCCGGGCCCCTCTCTCAATCTTTAATGCGCGCTACCAAGAATGAGGGCGAGGCAAGGGCGAGGCGAGGGCGACGCATATCCATCCTATTTTTGTCCGCTGTTTGCATGGTGTGCCGCCTTGAATTAGACCGAGCTTGTGTGGCTTCTGGCTGCAGGGCAACTGGCACAATGGGCAGAGCGGGGAACAGTGGTGTCAGATGCTGTGAGAGAGGAACACACAGAGTGACATAGGCACAGCTAGAAGAATATGTTTACACTGCTGGAGCCCGCGCCCAGCCTTGGCACGTTCATGCCTCACACAATAGTTAATCAGCTCAGACGCTGCTGCTGGTGTGACCACTGACCCTAAAAGGCATCGGTAACAGGGGAACTCTCTCTAATAGGAAGAGCACTATAATTTGGAGTGGGGCGCAGGAATTACAGCACATCCAGGGGAGTATTTTTTTTCTAATGTCTCCTCTGGTTCTGCTTCATTAATGGCGGTTTAGATTAAAAGAGCTGCTGATGTTCTTGGTCAGAGAAAAAAGGTTGCTGCCTACTAGGTGCTCTGTGTGTGATGCCTAATGAGCTTCCTGAATTATATAAGTGAGTGAGTGTGTGTGTGCGTGTGTGTGTGTGTGTGTGTGTGTGTGTGTGTGTGTGTGTGTGTGTGTGTGTGTGTGTGTGTGTGTGTGTGTGTGTCTGCGCAGGTGCATGCACGCTGGCAGCATTTATGTAGGCGGGTTGTATAGTATACATATATTGCATGTTGCCTGTAGGTATTTTCTGTGTAGCTAGAGTAGGATTTGACTTCCCGGGAGAAACAGCTGATATTTAGAGGATGCACATTTCATTTAGAGGAGCAAAAGCATGCACATTGTTTGCCTTTGTTTGTTAGCTACAATCAGATGTAATCAGTAACATATCCTTTTCTGAACCACGCTCAAAGGCTTGTAAGCTAGTGATCTGCTGTATTGGAGGACTGTGAAAAGGGCCAGAGTAAGCAGTAAGCTTCCACCCACCTCCTGCTTTTGGCCGGGATGTGCGTATCCATCTCAGTTTCACCTCCCGTACCCCTACAGCTCGCAGCTAATTTGTTTCTGCAAGACTAAGGCACTTAGATCGAGCTCTCTCTCTCTCTCTCTCTCTCTCTCTCTCTCTCTCTCTCTCTCTGTCACTCTTTCTTTCCGTCTTTGCTCTGAATCCCTCTGATTTCCCCCCAGGGGGGTGTACACCCCTTGCGATAATTTGTCTGTCACAAATGCAACTGCGCCCTCTCCGTGGCTTTGCTTGGCCCAAAAATGAGTTTCAGCCATCCCCATCTGGCTGTCACTGGCAAGATGTCGCCAAGAATAGAAGCTTCCCATCCTTCCACATTTCATGGCTGAATTGTCATATTTGTGTGTGACTTATATCTTTGACCCTCCCATGCTAGACATATTTTACATCTGATTTGTACTTATGGAGCTTTGCTTCCTTGGAGCAAGCGCACTCTTTGTCTCTGGCTGTCACTGCTTGCTGCATATATAAAAATGAACCAAGCTTTGGGGCTGCCGTACAATGCAGATGGGGTGTAAAACATGGTGCATATATTTAGAAACAACAGGAGTCAAATGTTTGCACTGTTACTACACAGCAGCCCCTTGCACAATTCTCCTATGAAAACTGGTTTCTCTGGGAGCTAAAGGCACTTATCATTTCCTCTCAGCACAGTGATCTGAAATCTATTTGTGGACACAGTAGGAGAAGAGAGAGGAAATCAGAAAACATCTTTAACAACTTGTCCCATCTAATGAGATTAGCAGAGCCGCTTACACAGTCATGACATGGAGATACACACAGATAACCCTGTAATAACTCATTATTCTTCCCATTTCCACATCGACGCCCTAGTCAAGGCTCGCTGACGGTGCGTGTTGTTGTTGTGCACACACAATCAGGCCAATCTGGGCACTGCAGCAGTGTGAGGGGAGCTCGGTGAATACGGCTTCGAATGCCACAGCACAAAGAGAGCTAGCAGTAGAAGGACACGGAGATAGCATTCTTTGCCTTTCAGAGGCTGCAGCATTAGTGACACATGCATGAGTGCAAATGGAAAAATTCACCGTGCAGGCTCTCTGTGTCTCTTGGTTTGGCAGGGAGGCTGCAAGAGGAAAAGAGGACAGAAATGACTTCAGTGTGTTTGCGTGTGTAGTCATGAGAATGCACAGATAACGTCCCAGAAAATACAGGAAAGAGCTGAATGAATAGTAAATAGGTTAAAGGGCATTTTCTTGCCTCGATTTGGGTGCATATACGATCAGTAATGAAAGAAAATGGAATGATTTTCTTTCTTTGTCGAACATGTCTCTTACACAAGAATTCTTCTTTGATGACAAGTCTGTTCATAGATTTAGAAACAACTTGAATTGTATGTCTTTCATAGAACATACTGAACATGCTGCATGGCTTTGTCAGTCACCAGATGTCAGCTAAAGAAAAGAAGGCCTACTTTCACCCTGTGATTGTCCATCAAATGCACATTACTGCAAAGCACTTAAAAGCTGCCCTAACGCTCAATTAAGTGTCATAATATGTTTTTAGCCAGGAGTAAGTGAGTGGGTTTATGCCTATTTATGCTTGTGCGCCTGTCCGTGGGCACCGTAACTGGATCACATAGGATTTTCAAATAAATAGCAGCATTATCTTACTAAAAGTGCCAGATCCAATTTACAGTTTTGTACAATACAACACAGAAGCACCCAAAAAGTTTAGACAATCACAGAGAAGTAAAAATTCTATTTAATCTGCTTTCCAGCCAACAACAGCATGCGCTAATCTGAAATGTCCCGACATAGTAAAGCCTCCGCCCACGCCACTTTCTAGGCTGAATTAAATTCTAAGAATTAGTCAACAAATACTGTTCGACTCAGGTGCGCCGTGCGTGCCTGTGATTAGTAGCCAGATTGATGAGTTCAAGGAGGTAGGGTTGGCCCTGTTGTGCCTGCGCATGCAAACAGAGGGGAAGGCCAGTGTGCGTGATGATGAGGCCTGGAGTGTGTGGTATTGACCAGTGGATGTCACGTCGTGATTAGTAGGAGATATCACACTCGCCGGGCTCAGATGCACATCGATCCTGGAACCTGGGTACAGCCTGTCAATGGGGTCATTTTTATCCTCCTCTCCTTTTGCCTCCTGCTATTTCCCCTCCTCTCCTCCACTCATACCTTCATCTTTCCCTTCCTGTCCTCTCTTTTCCTGTCCCATCCTCTTTTTGTCTTGTTTCACCTCTCTCCTCTGTTCTGCTTTCCCATTCCCTCCCTCTACCCTCCATCCACCCCCATGGATCAAACTCTTTATCTGGCCTAAGCCACAGCCTGCAGGCAAGCAGGCAGTCTCTACAGAGGCTGAAGCAAAGACCAACAGCTTCAAACAACATTATATAGGACTGGCATGAAGCATGTCTCACACTGATGGATGAAAACACCAACCCCTCAGACATTGTCTCTATATGGACATGATGAAACACAAGCAGGGCAGTCCTCCTTCTGTTTCAAAGCTCACTGCTCTTCACTTGAATGTTGCTACAACACCTCCCGGGATAGAAGACATACTTTAAGTTTCATAGGAATTCGGCAACAGTTCGCTTTTGTGTTCTGATCCGTGCAAAACAAAACAGTTTCAGGGAGGAGGACGGTGTGTTTCTTTGGCAGCTATCCTGCTGGATCATCTGTTATGAAATCAGTCCAGGGTAAATCTGGTTTAGAGGAAACATGTAAAGCCAGGTAACAAGAATAGTCACAGCCATAAAAGAGCAAGAAAATAAATCATGCATGCAATGAATCATAAGTAGTAAGTCCTATTTGGGCTGTTTTATGTCATGTTTCATTTTTAATGTTTAAGCAAATGAGTGCGGCAAATAGCAGCCTTGCTTGGATTAACGCTCATGAACACACACATACACTGCCTGGATGCTTGACTTACAGTATGTCCCTGTAGCCCGAGGGAATCCAGGAAGTGTATTTAATGACACTGCCGTCTCAGAAAGCAGCACGTTGCCCTTTCCTGATGCCGTCAGCTCGGTCGTTTGTTTTGAAGTCGACGAGTTCGATGATGGGTGGAAATTTTAATGGAACAGAAAAACAATGTAGGTGTTGTTTCTAGGCTGCCAGACCAGTGTGAAATTATCCATGGACTAATGCATGATCAGACCAGAGGCACTTGTGTTTAAGTGGATGCAGCCTGTGGTACTGTAGGCTGTAGCCATGGAGACAGCAGCTTTAACCCTGTATTATGAGCCTGCAAGTGGCCAAGGATGTACAATTAGGCAAATTTTATAAGTAGTCATCTCCCAGCTGGCTTTAAATATTTCAGGTGGGATTAAAGCGCTTCATATATCTTGATAATTTA
Organism: Plectropomus leopardus; assembly: GCF_026936395.1. Lineage (NCBI taxonomy): Eukaryota > Metazoa > Chordata > Actinopteri > Perciformes > Serranidae > Plectropomus > Plectropomus leopardus. The sequence continues at coordinate 23,981,798 of NC_142183.1, read as the reverse complement.
GAAAACAATAACACTATGGGCTCCTGAAAGGGGATGAGCGTTAGGAGAGAATGGGGAAAAAATAAAACAGCACTGAGAAAGAGAGAGAAAATAGTGAAAATGCAGCAACAGAGGCAGTAGTTATTGAGTGTGTCCAACTGAGTGGTAGCCTAGTTTGACTGTCGACGGAGAGAAATGTTTGCAACAGAGGGAGCTCGGCATAGTCCACGGGTCTGTGGAGATTTGCTTACAGTGAAGTGATGGTGGAGGTAAGATGGCTCAGAGGATTCAGGCTCTGCTGAACGCGGGCTTATGTCTAATAATCAGCAGGGAGGGACTCAGCATGGTCCCTCAAAAAAAAAAAAAAAAAGACGGAGAGTGAGATGGAGATTGTGAGAGACAGAAAAACAGAGCAGAGGAGAGATTGAAAGGCAAGGAAAAAGTGTGTAGTAGAGGAGTTGCGGGAGAAGGGGAAAAAAGAGAGAGACACGTCCCTGTGGCCAAGTTACTCCTCTCTCGCGATGGCTTTTATGTGTCTGAGAAGAATTTTGATAAGATTTTTGTTGCTTTACATATTTCCTCCCCATTAACTCTTAAAGTCACAAGGAATGTTGTTGAGAAAATGAAACGCTGACCTATAAAGTGAGACCAGTCCAAACTTTCAAGGTCATCTGATAGACGTCTTTGTTAAGTCTTTTAAAATGTGGAGGACGTCGTTGAGGTTGTAGTTTGCAGGATGCATTTTACAGTGGCATTTATCTCAGGGCCAGACTGATAAAACTCAACGCTGATGCTCCAGTGATTTTTGCCAGCTGTTCCAGATTACAAAGTACAGTCATTTATGGCGCTTACTGGCATCATCGCCACCAGAACATCCGTGTCCATTAACACGGACGGAACGCTCACACATGACCATAGTTGCCACGTAATACATTAGCAGTGATCCAAAGCACAGCCACGTCACGTCACTCTCTGTCTCTTCAGTGATGCGGCATTGGCTCATTAATATCAGCATCCATATTGCTGTTGTCAAAACATGGCCTGAAACTTGTGTGTGTTTGTTCGAGCCTGTGGGTGTGTTTGTGGCTCTCTAACCTATGCAGCGGTCGTCACCCCCAAGGTCAAGCTTTTTTTTTTCTTCCCATCAGCGGTGAATTATCTTCACAAGCAATTCAGCCAATCCCGGGCCTTAACCGCATGCCCATTTAACGGGTGTCTAGCGAGGGGGCAGCGCGGTCGAGGTCGGCAAACCGCGGCACAGAGGCGGCTGCAGAGCGACGCGACAGCATTTTAGCAGGGACCCAATGAGTGATTACCTCGGAGCTCCAGTCATAATTCAGCGTGACCTCAATCTGCCAGCAACGCTGTGGTTTGATGGATCTGCTCACAGTTTGGGTGTCGGGTCCTTGCATGTCAAACACAGGCAGATAATGATAGGGCTATCTGTTGCTTTTACAGAGTAAAACATGCAAAGATATGAATGTGACACACATGTTGAAGGTGTTGCATCATGCTTCCTGGTTAATTTTCGTAACGTCAAGGGAAAAATCGTTCACCGCCTAGATGTCAATACTAGAGACAAAACAATGTCACAAATGCTTAACCTCTATCACGATGACGCCTGTTAAGTCAGCCTATTCATCATGTCCATGTCTTATCAATCAAAGTCAGCAAAAACACACGTGCACACCTCCCTGTGTGGATAATTAGTGGATTCCCTCAGTGGGTGATGGAGCCTGTGCTCCTCTCTCCTCTCTCTCTGACCTTCCCCACGTGAGCTTCCTACCACAGTGGGGCTCATCACACACAGCTCTAATGCATATTTATCGGTCCGGTGACAGCTCGTGCACGCTGGATTTATATGTTTCCCGACATACAATAGTAAAGCCTCAGTCACTCTTCCTCCCTTTCATCAACCAAAGCGCAAGATAAATCTAGTAGTGTCAACCTGCAGCCTCCTCAGCAGCTGGTCATCTGTGGGATCAGATAGAAAAGGGGACCAAGCCTAGTTGCATTCAAGCTGCTCTCCTCAATTACGGCAAACTGATTTGATATACGTATGTCTGTCAAAATCGCCTTGGCAATCACAGGAGCGGCTCTGCTGGCAAACGTTTTCCTACAGCAACTTTCTGATCAAAGACGTTTAGAAAGTGGCTCTGGCATGGCTGTCGGCATTGGGATTCAGGACAGACTCGCTGCACCATGACTGGCTCTGTTTGCACAGCGCAATCTGAGTTGAGATGTGAAGAGAGGCAATACCACTAAAGAGCGAAGGGGAGGGGAAGGGAGGGGAGGAGAGGAGGAGAGGGGAGGGATGGCAGGATTAAGCCCCAGCCCCCTCTCTGCCTCCGAGCGGCCATCTTTCATCTTGCGGCTGCCCCTCTTAATGCTTTCAAGTGGGTGAAACCCTCGACATCTGCTTCCGCTCCCTGGGACACGGCGCGGGCCGCCGTCCTGCAGAGACGCACAACCACAGGACAGCTCCAAGGGCAGCGTCCTGGCGAGGCTGCCGAAAGCTGATGGACTCATCCATGTAGAATGACGCAGAAACAGAGAAACAAACTCTGCGGTTAAATCAGAAATGTATATTCACGTGGTGAAATCTTGTCTGCCAGCAGCCACATTCAAATTCAAAATCACTGTTCAAATACACAAATTGTGGCTTATACTAGTAAACACATTCACCACAGAAACATTTCACAGTTCACTCACCCAGACACATTAATTCTACTTACTACTTGCGAACAAATAAATGTAAATAGCTCTGTAAATAAACACTTCATCTTCGCCAAGAAGAAATAAGCCCCCCGCCGCCTCTGATTAAGACTACCAAAGTGATATATCTGGCACTTAAGTCTGCTGTTTACCTCATAAACACAAAGGCTTCAACACAGCCACCCACACTGACGCTGAAACTGAGTCTGCGTGCTTGTATATTTATCTGCTAGTCTTTGTGGCTTCAATGTGGGATCATATAACGACTTTTTTTTATATGCGTGCCATTTCTGGAGCGTTTCATCCGCTGTGTCTTTCAGTATTATGAGTTCAGTGTTATTCCATGACTCCGGCAGTGAAACTGCCATGGACAATAAAGCAGTGTGGTGAAGTGGTGGGAACTACGTCTCTTGATTTTCTCCGAGATTGGTAAAACAGCTCTAGTGATTTTGAAAATCGTATCAGGCGGACAGATGAGTGGTGCTGTTAAGACGGAGTACGCGAGGCTTCGGCGACGATGTGAGGGAGGCCTCCCCGTGACAGAGAGGATGTCATGTCACCTTCACTGTCCTGTCTGTAAGGAGAAATTTTTCAAAGGGGATGCAATTCAATTATTCCTGAGGAAATGATGTTTGTTATTCGGGATCTGTTCCTTGTGCTGAAAAGTCATTGTAGATTTTCTTTCATACAGCACTGCAACTAAAATGTAATTTAATTTGTGAGAGCATCCAAAGAGACTGTAGATTTGTTCGCCTTCGTCTCTAAACCTCCTTCACCCCCTTTAAAGCCCACCCATGCACCAACACCAAACTCCTAATTAGATCCACATACTAGATGATGTGTTGACTCTTAGTGCAACATGTATCTATTTCTGTACATTAGAAGCAGGAGACCGTGGTGTTCTGTTCAGCTTCTTTCATTGTGTGCCACCATGTTGCATTGTATTGCTGGGTGAATGTGCGCTGCTCCATTCCTTCTGCAAATGTAGGGAGTAGGAGTCTGGTTTTATTTATAGCAATCCACCCACAAACTGTAGAATTTAGTGATCTTTCAGGTAAAAAGATGACTTTTAACTTGCGCAAGGCATAACTGATGCAGAGGTACTGTGTGTGTCTGTGTGTGTCTGTGTGTGTGTGTGTGTGTGTGTGTGTGTGTGTGTGTGTGTGTGTGTGTATGTGTAATGACTGCAAAGAGGAGCATCAGTGTCTATAATTGCAGTGTTTGAGGTTCATCCAATTCAAGCTACCTTGAAAAGTACATTAACGGGGGAATGGCGTGCGTGCATGGTTCATATATTTAAGAACACTTTAAGCTGACTGCATTTCATACAAGGAAAGTATTTAATTTTTGCTGTGGTATAGTCAATCCTCTGTTTGCAACAAAACCTATCGAGCCATATTGGCAGCATCTGCTCCTGACAAACATACAGAGATTATTATCGAGAGCATATAGAGATGGATGGAGGAAGAGAGGATGACAGACAGAGGGCTGATTCCCTCCTCTGTCTGCGAGCTGTCTGAGACCAGGCCATCTGCACATTCATTATCACAGTCATGATTCCATTATTGTTCTGTGTGGCAACAAGGACTTGTTCTGTCTGGCCTTTGTTATTCTTATCAACTGTGTAGCTGACAGCCCCCTTTTGATCATGGCAGTAGCAAAATTAACAACTATCATGTAGTATGGCACATAACTGAGTTATGCTCCGTGATAGTGACACGTTAAACATCATCTTGTCTCTTCCTCCTGTGTCCTTGTGCAGGTCTGTTTCACAGAGCCATCATTCAGAGCGGGTCAGCCCTCTCCAGCTGGGCGGTGAACTACCAGCCAGTCAAGTATACACGTCTCCTTGCAGAGAAGGTAGGCTGTAACGTCCTGGACACCTTAGACATGGTGGACTGTCTGAGGAAGAAGAGCTCCAGGGAGCTGGTGGAGCAGGACATCCAACCAGCGAGGTACCACGTGGCCTTTGGACCTGTAATCGATGGGGATGTTATTCCAGATGACCCTGAGATCCTGATGGAGCAGGGTGAGTTCTTAAACTATGACATCATGCTGGGGGTCAACCAGGGTGAGGGGCTGCGGTTTGTTGAGAACGTGGTGGATTCAGAGGACGGCGTGTCTGGAAACGACTTTGACTTCTCTGTGTCAGACTTTGTGGACAGTCTGTACGGGTACCCGGAGGGCAAGGACACGCTGAGGGAGACCATTAAGTTCATGTACACAGACTGGGCAGACAGGGACAATCCAGAGACTAGGCGCAAGACACTAGTGGCTCTGTTCACCGACCACCAGTGGGTGGAGCCATCGGTGGTGACGGCTGACCTCCATGCTCGCTACGGCTCACCCACTTATTTCTACGCCTTTTACCACCACTGCCAGAGCCTGATGAAGCCAGCCTGGTCAGACGCCGCCCACGGGGACGAGGTGCCCTATGTTTTTGGAATTCCTATGATTGGTCCCACTGACCTTTTCCCGTGTAATTTCTCCAAGAACGATGTCATGCTGAGCGCTGTGGTCATGACCTACTGGACCAACTTTGCCAAGACTGGGTGAGTAGAATAAAGTCTCTTATTTTTTATCATTTATCTCGATTAGGAATGGTTATTGTTAGTATTTTATCATTACTGATATTGATATTGATATTGGTACTGCCTGTTGATATTGATTTTGTGCTATAGTCTTTAAACATTTGTTTAGCTACAGTTGGTAAATTTTATGAAAATAACTTTTTGCCATATTTGAAACTGTCACTCTATCCTGATCATAGTAAGTGAGATAGATAGTCTCAATCAGCTTCCTTCTCCTCATAGCATTGTTCAAATCTACCCCGGCTAAGGGAAAACAGCTAATCAGAGCCGGGGAGTTGTCAATCACAGCTTGTGAACTGCGGTCAATCTGTCAAACTAGGCAGCTCAATTAAATATGTATCACAATTCTGTTACTGTGTTAACTATTTCTTGCCTTAGATGTTTTCGGAAACATATTTTAGTGTAGCATTTAGCTGTGAAAGGTCAAGTAAAGTCAATTTTATTTATAAAGCCCATTATCACAAAGCACAGTTTGCATCAGAGGGCTTTACAGCATACAACATCCCTCTGCCCTCAGACCCTCACATTATCTAAGGAAAAATTCCCCCAACAAAACTCTGTATCGGGGCTAAAAATGGTAGAAACCTCAGGAAGAGTGGCTGAGGAGGGATCCCTCTTCCAGGACGGACAAACGTGCAATAGATGCCGTAAATAACAATTAAATGACAATAATGACAAAAAGGAAAGAGAAAGCGGGAGAGAGGAGGAGAGATGTAACAGCAATAATGGTAACAATAGCATGTCATATAACAGCAGTGATAGGTGTAGAATTACTAAATTCACTTTGTGATAGCATGTGATGTTACATGCAAATATTGTAGCTGTTGATAAGTTTCCCATGCGTATACTGATAGTGGAGGCATGACTCATAATAATGTCAGTAGAAGGTCATGTCAAGCAGGATCAAGGCATCTGCGCAACCAAGGCCCATAACACAGGCGCAGCTTCAGACAGGACCACAAGACCACGATCAAGGCGAGCGATCACATGATAAAGGTGTGCTGTGTTTTGTTTCAATCCTGTTTCTAACTTTGCAGCCAGGTCACAAGCATTCTTATTTTACAGCCAAACAGTAAACTAAAATATGTTATCATCTCAAATTTTTTTTTCAGAATCCTATTTTAGTGTACGGTTCAGCGGTAAAATGAGAATGTTTGTGCCCCAGTTGCCATGTTGGATACAGTCGAGCTTCAGCACCACCTCCAGCCAGATCAGCTTTCACATTTTACAGCTGAAGAGTACACTAAAATATGTTTTGAAAACATTTGACGCAATGCAGTAACAGAATAATGATTCATATATGATCAATGCTGCTTAGTTTGACATTTTGACTGCACTTCATGAGCAGTGACTGACATGATTGACAGCTCTGTTTGGGACTCCGCAGCTATGATTAGTTGTTTTCCTTTAGCTGCAGTCTATTCTAGTGGATGCCATTAGAAGCACTATGAGGAGAAGAAACATGATTTTTTTCCCCAGACTATCTGTCTCATTTATGACTGTCTGGATGCAGTGACAGTTTCAGGAAATATGACAAAAAGTTTCTCAGAAATGTTACTTGCAGTATTTCTTTCTAAAGATGATAATTGTGAAGTTGTTTCACCTGACTTAAGGTCGACTTGTTGCATTATTCTGGGCCTTGAAGCGGATTGCTAAATCGCACCAGAAGGAGTGAACTGACTGCAGTGATGGTGGAGCAGCAGTCGCTTTGTTCAAAAAGTCATATGCTGTAAATATATGGCATTTTATCCTGTTTGGTCACCAGTGTTGCCCTTGTTATACACAGCAACTGTAATACAGGTGGCATTGGCTGTGTGTCCTTTCTCTTTGCTTCAGTTAGCCAACTATTTAGATGGCCATCCAAGCATTTTCATCTGTTTTACCTGCTCAGAGTGTGAACACAACAATGATGTATTTGCACAACACGAAGGAGCACATCGACATCAGCAGACGTGTCAGGAAAAAGTGATTAAAATGGCATTTTTTGATATACTTACATTTTATTAGGTCCTTCATTTTCAAGAACAGTAATACAGAACATTGCCAGGCATCATGATATTCAACCTATCCAGATAATATAGACACTATATTACAGCAACGATGATGGGTGGAGCAAACCAGCAAACATACTCTTCTCAGTCTTAGTAGGTAAAAGTAGTATTTCCATCTCATGAATCTGATCATTTTAAGCCAGTTATATACCATAGACTGACCAGCTTGCAGCCATTTATGAGTGATTGCTTTTGTGGCTGCTATTGTAAATAATTTCAATAGGTATGGGTCATTTTCTGTTATTCCTTGAGACAGATCACCCAAATAAAGTAAATTCCATGTTAGAGTGATCCAGGAGAAAATGTCGACTGTTAAGACCAATAAATGAATGATTAGAATACCGATAGCATCACTGACTGCTGCAGGATGGTTTCCGTGTCGTGATGTTGACCAATCAGGAACCAATCAGTACCAATTAGACCGGTATCCATCTCTTATTCCAATTTAGATTACACTGGGGTTTTTTGCTTTTTATTGTGAGTCTAATAATAGCAGCAAAAACACATATTACTTGTTTGTCTTTTAAATGGCTTTTAATAACGGTACTTGCAAATTAGTAAAACCAGTGATCACACAATCACGATTTATTATAAATAGAAAGTCACAGAGAGAAATCCTGTCACAGTCCTATTAAAAGGACTTCTGTGTGACAGAAAAGAGGCTGCAGGAAAAAGGAAGCTTTACAATGGATAGTGCAGGACAGAAAAGGCATTTTTCAACACAGACATTTTTTCAGAGGTGTTTTTTGCCCGGACTTCCTGGGACCTAGACTGAAAACCTGAGACATATTGAATCTGAGGAAGATTAAATGTTCCTCCAGAGTGTGTGCTGTGCTATTTGTGCTTGGCTGCCTGTTTGGGTTGCGTATGTGTGCATGGCTGCCTGCCTTTCTGTATACTTTCTGTGTGCTTGTGTGTGTGTGTGTGTGTGTGTGTGTGTGTGTTTGGCTGGAAATACTATCTATGCTCTATTACACTGAAGCCCAAAAGACACAGAGACTTATCAGGGAGACATATCAAACTCTTGCCCTCGGTGGTATTGATTCCCTCAGCGTGGACCCAGTCGATCACTCGTGCCCTGGGTGAGTCCCGCTCCCCACAAAGCTCAATTTCGCCCCCACCCATCAGACAGCCTGGCCATTTTGTATGACTACTAGTAATCATTTCTAACAACTGAAATTTAATTTGACAATCCTGCTCGCAGAGAGGTATTGATCCCATCCTGAATGGGACGTAGTCTGAAATCTTGTTCTGTTTTTTATCTGTCTGTATATCATCCGCTGTCCAATCAGGTGGCATTTACATCCAGTCGTCTGGCTGATAGGCTGAGCCCCCGTGCTGCCGGCTCTGCGAGATCCTTGAGCTGCTAATGGCAGACTAGTGCAGATGGACTGATGTCGGCTCCTCAAGGAAAAGCACTGAGGTCCATCAGAGATGCTCGGACTAAACAGCTGTCTCCTCTGCCTGGCAGCCATCTTGCGTCAACACATACAAGGCTGCAATTTGCAGATACAGATGGAATTTTCGTACTCGTGCTTTCGAGAATATTATCCACCGTTAAAAGAAGAGCAAGCGTGTTTAATTTTAATGAGAAAAGTTCTGGGCCTCAAGGTAACAATGCACCGTGCTTATGTAGTGAATCACTCTGAGCTGGGATCCTGCGACGTCAGTGAAATTAATTGTAATGGATGATGACAGCCTGCCCATCGTACCCACAACCACTCAGACTCAACACGATGCCACAGGCAGGAAGTCTGCCATAACCCTCACCTGGCCTTCACCGTGGCAAGCAGCAGAAGTCAAAAAACAAATTGCACTTTTACTCCTGACCCCATGTCAGTTTTGTAGATTTCTGCGCCACTGATTGATTTAGGAGCAGAGCAGCGGGAAGCAAGCTGGTTCTGTATCCGCGCTCGCTGTAATACGGGTAGTATCCACCCTATGGTGTGTCGCCTTGGCGTAACTCCAGACTGGGGGATTACATGCAGACCACAATTAGGCACTCAGATGGTAAAGAGCCTAGGATTAGATGCCAGGATAATAGAAAACTCAGCAAGCTGATCCAAAGGGTAATTTTACCCCAGTCCAAGTGTAGGACTCTACCATCAACATCTCGGGGGGGGGGTCGGTCAGATATGTGATGTCAGATATTTCTCATAGATTCTGAAGTTCAACCTCCTCATTTAGATCACACTAGGGGATATAGATCGCTCCTCCAGCACCACCCAACCCAATCTGGCTCTGGAGGACATCCTTTTAATTAAGACACAGTTGAATTCCCTTTGCCTTCGCTGCCCGTCCAGCAACCATCTTCCCTATATCTGTAAAGCAGCTCTCACTCCCCTTCCAGATGTTCCTAATGAACTGACCCAGATTGCACTTCCTGCCCTCTCTCTAAATCGGCTGTAGAAGCATGTGTGACACAATGTTGAGACACTTGTGCTGCATGTCAACAGTGTGTATCATAGCAGCGTTCCCCAAAGCTCTTCCTGTCCCTGGCTCTCATGTGTCATCTTTACCGGGCAAATCCCTGCCCATGCGCTTTTTTTTTTTTCCTCCATCAGTGTCAGTGAAGCATAAAAGCATACAGAGAGTGCACGCTGTCAAATCTTCTTAGTGTGTTTGTGCGCATGTGTGTGAGTGCGATTGTGAGAGCGTGTGTGTTTACACTATGAGGCTGTTCTTTCCTGAGAGTTAGGGATGTTTCAGAAGCCGGGGATTTACTCAGCTCAGAGTTATTTTTCTGGCTGCAACATTTGTTTTTACTATTGACAGGCAAAAATGGCCCCACGCTTTATTGCCACGACAAACTTCTTCTTAACACTTTTCCCCCAAAACTTTTGCAACAAGTCCACAAACAGCAACACCGTCTTTAACACAAATGCGGCGAAACACACAAAAACACTTCAGAAAAGACAGAATGATGAAAAGCACAAGAAAAGATCAATCATTATATATATATTATTAGTGCCATAAATACGTTAGTCCATCCTCCCACTACTTGTTTTTTCCTGCTGGCTGGTGCTCATTTCCCCTGTTCTGTGCGTGAGCTGTGCCACATGCTGCGCAGGGCAAGGCAGTTAAAGAGCAGAGCGCTGTCATGTGTTGAATATTTTTCCTCATTCTCCTCCGTCTCACTCTCTCTCTCTCATTAATCTGTACAAAAAGAAAGAAAGTCTACTCGTGTTTTACGTTCACAACATGAGCTAAAATATGCAGTATTGATTGCTTTGTCTTTAGTGACAACGGCTGCCGACCAAACAAATGTAGATAGAAGTAACTACAGTGTGTCTGTAGTGCAGTTAAACAGCCAGCGCTTTGATTTACAGCCCTGCTAGTTGATTTTTTTTGTTTTTTTCCTCCAGCTTGTCAATCGAACAACCCTCCTCTGCGGGGTTAACAACGTATACATCAACTGTTTCTCCTGTCTGACCTCATTCACGCACTCCTTCAGCCTTTTTTTCTTTACCCCAGCTGTCTAGTAGTTACATCACTCATCCCTGATCCCCCTTCCTTGTCCTTTCTTCGGATTATCCCCCTCAGCTTCCTTCGTTAACTCAACCTGTACCAAGAGTCTGTGAATGCTCAGCATTGTGGAGCAGCACAGCCCCGAACCGCCACCTAGCTACTCCATTAAATAGGCACTCACTTGATAGGAGATTTGTAGCCAATATCCTGATTTGCATTAGAGAAGGTAAGGAAGTGGTGTGGCTTGTTAAGGAGCCTGGATGCCATTGATCGGTGTCCATGCTGTGTGCTGAATGTAATGAGAGGAGGGCGGTGGGGTGGGAGGAGAAAAGGAAGTATATCTGCGTGTGTACATCCAAGTAGTTGTCAAATTAAAATGGGAAAAAGAAGTAAAATTTATTTAAAAAATTATAGCAATTTCAAAGAGGGAGAGAGCTACTAATTGTTGAGAAGAAGGAGAAAGGGAATGTAGGGGAGGTGCTGGGGGAGGTGTTGTGTTTGCTGCCACTCATCTAATCAAACAAATCAATAGCATCCATAATAAGGAGTGGTCCGAGAGCTGTGTCCTCCAACACTTCTGCACGCCCCAAAGTCACAGCGCCTCGCCCTGCATCACTTAGCCTGCTGAACCGGAGGCTGCCATTAAATATGAACCACGCATCACTCAGCCCTCTGCCCCAGCGTGCATCCACATGAAGGGTAAAAGAGCACAGCCTGATAATTTGCCCGCTCAGTGCTGAAGTTGCCCCCCTCTGCCGAGCCAAGACGAGACAATGTCTACAAAGAGAATTAGATTGAGCGTATTTATTGAAAATTGACACAGAATGCAGCAAGAGGTGTTGGGAACCTTCTGCCAGAGTTACAAAATTACAATTAGCTGCTTACTTTGTGTTACCTGGTAAGTAGATAAACAACTGCAGGGGATGAATTTGTTACACAACAGTAACAATGACTAAAGCAGAAAAAAACAGACCTCAACTTTGCATATTTTAGCAGCTTAGCAAAATGAGCATCAGTGCCACTGAATTAATGTTCCTTGTTTTATATTGAGGAGCTATACTCAGCTCCAGATTCAGAGACCCTGAGTGTGGTGAAAATAGATTCTTGTCTTCTGCCTTAGGGCGCCTAAACGTGTCTTTTCAGATTTGGTGATGGCTAGGTCTATGATCATTCAAGCGCTTCAAATTACATCAGGATGAAAAGGGGAAGGAGGTACATGGGAAATGAAAAAAAGAAAGAAAATGATATTCATTCTTCCCCCTTATCTACCTTTTACATCAGTGCGTGCAGATAGGGCTCAGAATAGGTAATGAGCACAGGCCCCTGTTCTGCCACATGTGTAGGTGGAGCTGGGAGTCGTGTCTGTCATCCGGGTGCTGCAGCCTCTTATAGAAGAGCATTTAACACTTGCACAAGACTTTTTTTTCTCCTTATATCAGTCTGGAGAGTCTCGTCATCATCACTTCACAGCATGTACTGCTTAGTGAAATACGACATGTCTTGCGTTCAAGTGGTGCGCTTGTGTGGCCCCAGAGGTCATCAGAGCTATGATGCATCACAAACACAAACACACACAGGTACATGAGCAGACAGAGCAGAGATGAAGCGCTCACACACAAACTCTCAGTCAATCACAGAAACAAACACGTGGGAGCACTTATACACGCATGGCAGGCCAAGGTTAGAGGGGGTCAGCAGGTCATCATGAGAGGAGGAGGAGGAGGAGGAGGGGGTTGGCTGAGAAGGAGATGAAGGCGATGGTTTATAGTACCGCAGCCATATGAACACATCACAGGAAATCTGAAAGGCCATTAAAACGCCCGCTTTTATGGGTGTAATAATCCCTCTCCTCTGCCTGGGAGTCCAGCCACAGCTCCAATGACCATCCGGATTAAGTGGGAGGTCTGACAGGAGGCAGGCTATCAGCTAATGCAGGGGAGCTGTGAGAGGGCCACAAACATCACATTATGCCAGGGCTGTTCATACAAGAAGTCACAACGAGGCGTTTGCCACAGAGCTGAACACACTCAGCAAGCTTGGGAAGTGTTTTGACAACGATGCAGTGTTTTATCACCTGACTGTTAGAATATCTGAATGTGAAATTATGCGATGACCACAAGGTTTGAGTGTCAGCTGTAATTTGAGGCTATTCGGGCGCATCAAATGAACAGGCAAAGCATGCAGCTTTTTAAAAAAATGTTGGTACTCTTACACCACGACATACCTCCTCAGTTCAGCCTGCCAGAAGTTTTTTGACAGCTTAAGATAATGTTCAATAAGTGTTTTCATTTTTTATCTCAAACGGAAATTCTTTACTGCGCGGTGACTTCTAAAAGTCTTCGGCCCATCAAGATCAGCAGACTGTTGATATCTTATCGTCAAGCTTCTCTTTCCGGGCTATTAAATTCTATTTTGTTCTGTCTGTATCTCTGAGTATTCAGCTGTGACTGGTCTCAGCTGACGTCATAGTCGTTGCATTGTTTTTAAAGTAATCAGAGCACAGAGTGAGAACTGAATATCTCTGTTCACAGACTCGTAGAGCTCGCCGTGGAGATTAAGACGCTCTGCACAGTTTAGGTGGAACAACTTCAAACCGTCTATATTTATTTATTATCTACAAAGGTTGTACACGGTAATATCTTGTGGAGCTTATAATTTTTCTGCGTCAGATTGTGACTGCAAAGAAAGACTGTGGGCTTTGCTGTTGTTTTGTGCTGAATTATATATTAAAGTGGAAATAGACAAGTTTTTGCTTTAGAAGGTACATTTCTCTCCAAAATAAAAAATACACATTTTTCCTCTTACCTGTAGTGCTACTTATCAGTTTAGATTGTTTTAGTGTGAGCTGCAGTGTTGGAGATATCGGCTGTATAGATCTCAGCTTTTTTTCCAGTGTAATGGAACTAGATGACACTTAACTTAACAAAACTTAACAGCAATGTCTCTTTCCTGAAATCATGAACTGGTTACTCAAGATAATCCACAGCCCTTGTTGTGAGCAGTTTCATGTAGGAACTATTTTCTTTCTACTCAACGGCACCTGCCAACTGTTTCAAGTAAGCGTGCATCTACGTATGGACGAGAGGATCATGCTTGTGACAGTGCGAGATGTTAACGGCGTCCCTCAGCAAAGCTGTGTGCTAGTTGAGCTAGCGATGAAAAACACTTATTTCTGCATCGTGATATGGTTGGTGGTTGTAGTTTGGTAATAAAATAAATAGTTCCTACATGACAGTGCTCACAAAAAGCTCTGTATATTATTTTGAATAACAGGGACATGAGTTTTTCTTTTTTTTTTTTTTTTGGCACTTTGAGTACCATAAGCCCAATGCCATCTAGTTCTAATATAATGGAGAAAGGGCCGACATCTCTATGGGCGATATCTCCAACACTCAGCAACCCACACAGAACAATATAGATCCATAAATAGCACTAGCATTCAGGTGAGTTGAAAAATATGTATTTTTTATTTTGGGCTGAACTGTCCCTTTTGTCATTATCGTTGATGGCACAATGTAATGGTTGAAGAATAATTACACCATCTGCATTTATACTGGTTCCCTGTAAGCCTTGCTTTCACAAAGCCATTCTGTCTGCCAATGAGTACACTCTCCTGCGAAAATGAAGGCACAATTTACGGCGTAAACAAAGTGAGCGCTTCAACCATTGGACAACCAATGCGAGCTAGCCTCTGGAAGTATTCATGCACTGTCGGAAGTAACATGTTACAAAGTGTTTACACTGTAAAGCCACTGATTATAGCAGTAACTGCAGATGACTGAATTATGTTTTCAAATTAAATAATGCAATTTCAATTACTTAATCTAAAATGAGATTGTTTCTCATTCCTTTATCTGGAGCATAGCGGAGAAATGCAGCCTTTTCACCACATTTTGTTTGGTTTGCAATCTAACATTACTTGACTTAATGGGGTGCAATGAATTAATGATAATTATAATGCATAATGCTGCATTAGCATGGATTCAGCAAACGGTAGACAGCAGATGAACATTTTCTTTATGGTACAGAAAAACTAACAATCAGATTATGGCAGGAAAGTAAAAAAAAACACGTATTGTACAAAGAGTGGAACAAAATATATTAAAGGCAGTTTCAAAATAGTCAGATCACACTCTGACAAAAACGGGTCCATTCGTAAATAAAGAGCACTGTTGGATTATATTGTTTGGTTGTTCAGAGCAACACACTGCTAGAGTTGTATTACATACTCTGGACAAAATTTTTCAGTGTCCCTTTTTTTATGAACGAAGTATAAAAAAGACTTGCTGCTTGATTTGACGCCATGTTGAGGGTACAATGAATAGGCCTGTCAAAACATATCTATTGTTTTTTTTTTGTTTGTTTTGGGTGTTGTTCCACTAGGTTTCATTGATTTGTCATTTGTATTCAGCTGTCTTGTCCCACACTGTGCCACAGCAACTCTAATAAAGTAATATAGCTAAGTGTGCATTAATAAGATAACCGAAGCAGATACTTAAAGGTAACCCAGAGATAGTTTTAATAGTAAAGTAAGTAATTAATTACTTAAAATATGCAGTAATTATTAAAGTAATTCAATTACTTTTGAGAGACTATAACGATAAGTTTAGTTTACTGTTCACTTTAGGACTTTTGTATTGAATTATATTGTATATATGCTATGAGGTGAACCACCTATAATTTCCACATGGAAATGAGGCAGGTTGCCACCTACAGAAAATGTCAGCAATAATTACAGCACGATTTCATATGGAAAACATATCAGCACAGTACTCAGGAAATATTATAAAGTGTATCTGCCTACATTGCATCACACTGTGCCCAGTAAGCTTCAGTACAAACAGAGCAGGGTAACCTTGTAGCCCTCACCACATTGAGCAGCAGAGACGGAGCTCAGATCACTCCCTCCGACTCTACAGCTCAGGGCAGGACTTCAAAGCCAGCATGCAGCCCAAAGTTGAGCAGCGGTGGTAGAAATTGTTCAAAGGAATGTAGCCTGTTTACTATTGACTTTGCAACAATTACCCAAGCATATGTGTGTGTAATTAGATAAGGCAGCCAGTTGTTCTCTAATGCGGCAAATCAAATTAACTAAAGATGCCACATTGATTTCTTTGTGTTCCCTAAATTATTCATCTTCACTTGCACTGAACCAGCCAGCCAGCCACCAAAGAGCTTTTCTGACTCCTCCACGCCACCGCTCCCTTGCTCCCTGCACACACCGATTGCTTTGTGAGATCTATCCAAGTACCTTTTCAGTATTTTTGTGCTGTAACAATTCAGCAAATTGACCCTCCTGAAAAGAGAGCATTTGCAGTGTTATGGAAATGCCCGGAATTCCCATTAACGGAGATTGCTTTGACCTCCATCATTGTTGTCATGTGTGTGTATGTATATGTGTGTGAGAGAGACAGGGGCAGAAAATTTGCTTGCATGTATGTGTGTGTATGACAGCATGCACAGGAGTGCTGTGAGAATTCATGAAGCACGCAGGCTGCAGACAATCACGTCTCAGGCTGCTCCATTGACGTCCTGTTCTCTGGCATGTTGCACACGGGGAGATCAATATGACCTTACCTCCACCACCCACTCCTTTGAAACTTAATTACTGATATTCAGCTACAAAGTCATCATAGTCTGGCTGTCAATATTCATTGGGGATCATTACGGGCCTAATAAAAGAGGTTATTTACGGGCTGCTCTGCTGACACCGGCCCAGGTCCAGGGATTCAGCTCCAGCCATCTCAATTTGCTTTACCTCTCTCTTCCTCTCTCTCTCTCTCACCTCTCCCAGAAGCACTGACCTGAAAAAGAAAAATTGACAGCAGAGAAACGAACAGGAGAGAGGATGGAGGGTGAATTCTTCTGGCATGGCTTTTAATTCTCTTGGCCGTTGTTTGGAGGTTTTTCAGCCCATGCCAGAAAAACACTGTAGGCGCCATATCCCCAAATCCCGAACTAAATTTGAACTTTGCTTGCCTGTGACATAGCAAGTGGACCACAAAGGGATATTTCATGACATTTAGAGAAATGTCGCGCAGATCCTTGCCTCTTCACGAGAACACAGTTTTTACTTCTCGGCTGCGGCATCAATTATTATGTTTTTTTTTTCAAGGCTGCAGCGCTATTCTTCAGGTTCTTTCACAGAAAATCATTTCATCAGTACAAAAAGCAATAGCAAAGGGCTGCAGAACTCCCACTCCTGACACTGTATGGCAACAAGGTAACACGAACTTGTGTGATTGTGGGAGATTGCTATATGTTAATTCATTCAATAAATCAATAGCGTCGCTGTAATTGAAATGGGTGGCCATCCGGTGTTGAGGCAACGTGTCAAAACACTGAAAAGTGGAACAGTGAACTCTGTAGATCAAAAGAGGTACTGCACCAAGAATCTCTCTCTCTCTCTCTCTCTCTCTCTCTCTCTCTCACACACACACACACACACTCACTCACATCCCTTTTGTTTCTCGCTCTCAGTCTCTCACACACACACACACACACACACACTCAAACATCCTTATATCCAAGCACACACGCGCCTCTGCAGTTCCCTCTTAGTGTCTTGATTAATATGGTCCACTTTACATCAGTACACTGGATGCCAATGCACACTGTGCTGCCTTCCCTGAGCAATTAGCAGAGGGGCTCCACTAGCGTTGGATTATCAACAACAAGATGCCTCCTGACGCGAGCCCTAAAGCCTGCTGACTTATTCATATGTGTTTACTTTAAAAGCCTCTGCCCTGGTTTTTGTGGGTGGGCTGCATCAGAAGTGAATTAAGAACAACATCTGGGGTGAGAGGATGGGAGGGTGGTGAGACACACAGACACATTATGCCCACAGAGAGGTGGCTAAAAGAGGAGAGAGACGTGCCTGTGCTGCACGGAGATCTTTTTCTGCAAGTGAAAATGTAAGTGGATTGGGGAAATTAATTGAAAAGAAATATCAGGTGATGCAGCTGCAAAAAGTGCAATACATACCTCGCCATATACACCTCAATCAATTATTAACTGCAGCCTGTTAGTCTCTGTTGTGGGTTTGTGCTTCTCGATGTTGTGGTTTTCGCCAAGTTAGATCAATAAATTCTCTAGTGGTGGCTGAACCCCTTTCACACCAAAATATAAGCTGTGACTGAAACTGTTATGTTTCCTTTTTAATATTTTTATATGCTTCATATTTCCACGTGAATGTGAGAGCATGAATAATTAAATGTACTGTCAGAATCTCATGTAAACCTCTATCATGTCTGAATGTTCATTTTCTGCAGGGATCCCAACAAACCGGTTCCACAAGACACGAAGTTCATCCACACCAAGGCCAACCGCTTTGAAGAGGTGGCGTGGTCCAAGTACAACCCCCAGGATCAGCTGTATCTCCATATTGGCCTGAAGCCACGTGTGCGCGACCACTACCGCGCCACCAAAGTGGCCTTCTGGAAACACCTAGTGCCCCACCTGTACAACCTCCACGACATGTTCCATTACACCTCCACCACCACCAAAGTGCCCCCGCCAGAGACCACCCAGAACACCCTGTCTACCAAGAGGCCTAACGGCAAAACCTCATGGCCGTTCAACACCAAGCGGCCTCCCATGTCACCGGCCTACAACAGCGAGGACAAAGACTCTTGGAGCGACGACGAGGAGCCGGGACCGCTGGTGGTGGAGAACCCGCGGGATTACTCCACAGAGCTTAGCGTTACCATCGCTGTTGGAGCCTCTTTGCTGTTCCTCAATGTGCTTGCTTTCGCAGCTCTCTACTACCGCAAGGACAAGCGGCGGCAGGACTCCGGCCACGGGCAGCCCAGCCCGCAACGCCAGACCACCTCCAACGACATTGGCCACCACGCGCCCGAGGAGGAGATCATGTCGCTGCAGATGAACCAGACGCACCATGAGTGCGAGGCGGGGAACAGCAACGAGGGGGCACTACGCTTGGCCTCGCTGCCCGATTACACACTCACTCTGCGGCGCTCTCCGGACGACATTCCCCTCATGACCCCCAACACCATCACCATGATCCCCAATTCCCTTGTGGGCATGCCCAACCTGCACCCCTACAACGCCTTCACAACCGGCTTCAACTCCACCGGCCTGCCGCACTCCCACTCAACCACCCGCGTATAGCTTTAAGGAGGCCAGGGGCAGCCAGCGCAGGCGGGGGAGGAGGAGGTGGCGGCGGCAGTGGTGGAGGAGGAGCAGGAGGATGAACGAGCGGAGGAGAGGATTGTGTTTTATAAATATCACAGGGAGGGGGAGGGCTGCGAGGGGGAGGGGAGGGGAAGGGCATGAGTCGGATTAAAACGTGAAGAGATTTAACTAGACTTTTACTACGAGGAGAGTTGCTGAGAGCTCTCTGTGGATGTCAAGTTGTGCAGAGCTGCCAAAATCAAACTGCTTCCCTTCTCCTGATCGGGGGAGGGGGTCTTTCTGCAGTGTTTTTTTCTAAAATAATCATTTTAAAAGCCTTTTTAAGCAGACTGAGGAGATATCAACACTTATCTTGAATTCATAACAAAAACAAAGAGAAGTGCTTTTTATTTCCCATCCCTTCCTCCTGCGGGAGACACATCTCGAACAATGGCCTCTACGTCAGTATTCGCGAAATGTTTTTAATTGCTTCTTTGTTTTGTTTTACGTTTCAATGCCTTACAAAGCTTGTTCTTTTTTTGTCATTATTTCTATTCCCTGAGACTATTCTAAGTGGAGTGTGTTACAAGGCGATGAGACTCAAAGATGAGAGACTGAATCCAGGAAGGGAACCTAGAGGATATGCAGATGTAGAGATTTTAAAACCCATTTTGGGCAATTCATTTTTTTCTTTCTGTTGTGTACCAACACAACAGCCACATAAATGGTGTTATCTTTTTCTTTTTTTTTTTTTTTTTTAAATCTCGTATAGAAATGATTTGTCTGGGACAGCTCTTGCCGGGAGAAGAGAAGGCAGAGATAAATACTATGTTACTGTGATTGTTTTGTTAAGAAAAAAAGTGCATCTTTTACAGCCAATTTATCTGTTAAGCTATCTGATATTATCTCCACAAAGTGTGCACGTACACATGCTGCTTAGAGCACCTGTGTGTTTGTGTGCATGTGAAAATGATTTCTCGTTCCTTGCGCGCAAGTGTGGTTAAGAGGCTGAGATAAAGGAAGAGACACATTGTCGCAACTTGCAAAAGCAAGAGTGGCGAGCAAGTGTGTGTGTGTGTGGGGTTGAGGATGTGTGTGTGTGTGTGTGTGTGTGTGTGTGTGGGGTTGAGGATGTGTGTGTGTGTGTGTGTGTGTGTGTGTGTGTCCGTGCACCTGTTTTTTTGTTTGTAGGTTGTATAATGTGGTTTTTTTCAGGGGGGTGGGGGTGGGGGCTGAGTACTTTCTCATGTTGTTGATTTTGGTTCACCACCAGTAGTGTTTCTGCTGCGTCTCTGGGTGTCTGTCTTTGCGAAATAGCACTTTTGTTATTTTCAAAGTTATATATGTCTAATTTTGCTTAAAGATTACAAAATAAATCTATTATTTTACATGTAAGAGAAAAAAATAGCTAAAGATTCAACTGAACTAACTGACATGATTCCATTGACTTTGTAAGAGTTCCTCTACAAAAGCAGACAGTGGCCTGTTTGCACTGAATAAACCTACATCAGTGCACACTTGTATTTCTTTGAATATATATATATAAATATGGGCATACATACATATATGTATAGGGCTTCTATGGAGATATCGCTCCTACTTACAAAATGATTAAAACACTGTTCAGATTGCAAAGCACCAACACAAATAATCTTCATGTATTGTTGTTGTCATCTGAAACATCCTAAGCCAAGACTTCTCTAGGTGTCTTTGTAAGAGCTCTATATGTATATTTATGTATAAAATATTTAATATTTATTTATGTATACCAGATGCATACATGCTGATTGTGCCATGTGCCAAATTAAAACTGTAAAAAAAATGAAGAATATAAAGTTTCACAAAACTTTTCTTCTCTCTTGATCAAAGTTCTTTTTCTCCCTTTTATGACTTTTTATTATTTCCATTTTGAATGAGTTGAAAAAGAAACATTCTTGCAGCAAGTGCAAGTCTCCCCCCAGGACTTCCACTCTACCTCCCTCTTCCTCTCTCTCCTCCTCCTCCTCCCTCTCTCCTTTTCTCTCGCTGAAACCTTTGAGAAAAACAGGCTAACAGCTTGGGGCCTATCTGCGTGCATAACTCCAGATTTTACTGTAATTCATGCAAAGTAGTGCTGCAGCAATGGGAGATTGTGAAAAGATTGCCTTGATGTACTCACATTGCATCCTATTATATGTTATTCTCTGGGAGAAAACTGGAGTTATTGATTCTGCGAGTAAGACTGACAATTTTCATTAAGTATTTTGGCGTTGCGCAGATTGTCTCCTGCACTATATGGTGAAGCGTGGCAATGCGACCTGACCAGTGATCCTGGATCAGTGTTGCAATTCTTAGATACTTCATGCACATAGACCTCAACATTTTTATGAAGTATTCCATTACAACTTCCCCTGGTATTTAATGATTGAAGATGCAGCAGAGCGAGAAGCACAGTCTGGTCAGCTCATCACTGATCCTGCCAGTAGCAGAAAGAGAGAAGGGGTTATTTGAGGGAAATTGCTTAGAGACTGATCTATATGAGTCATCTTGTTTTTGCTCATCCTGCCTTATATGGGGCTCACCTCCTCATCAGCCGGCATCTTCATCTGAGCCGCAGCCACTAAGAAAGAAAACAGGCGGATGGCTTCTACATGGAGCTGTCTCACGCATACAGAAACATTTAATAATGTCTCTGTGCTTATGTAAGGAGTAGGCTATGCAAATAGTCAAACTGGTTTCAGTAGCAATAATCAGAGGCAGCTTGTTGTCTGGAATGAAATGAAGCAACGTTATGGCATTTTGATGAGCAAAATAATTAAATGCTCCTTAATGCAAAATGGAAGTCTTATTGGAATATGTCCCTAAAGATTTGATTCACCCAAATTATTTAAAAACATAGTTTTTAACTAACCTTTTGTGGAATCTAACAATACAGAAAGGTTTAGTTTTATTTGTAAAGGTTTTGAGAAATGCGGCTCCTTTTGCAGCCACCTCCATACCATCGAAGGAGATGTAGTTTTATTTGTGGTGCTCACAGCATTGAAATATGACATTTTCAAAAACAAAAATCACAAAATGTGACATCATTTCCAGAAAAAAAACATCCCTTCTACAACACATTCCTCTAACAGTGCCGCCGTTTTTATGGACTTTTGTTTTTTTGGGTGGAAACTGATGAAACACGACGAGTTGTATAGATTATTCAGTCACAGAGACATTGTTTCACAAATACGAGTTGCTATTTAATTCTTCAAAGATATACTATGCTGGATTTTCCTGAAGAACAATGTATGGATTTATACAGAAATAATCTCTCTCAATCATCACTTAGAATTGTTTTGCATTGTGTTTTTCTGCAAAGACTGCAAAGAGCCCTGTGCCTACATTTTCGTATTTTCTTCTTATTTTCTGTGTTCAGGATATTTATAGGCATGTACCCTCACTGTGCTCGGGTGATGTCAGGGCTTTATGAAAAGGTAGTGACCAGGTGCCAGACCTAAGCAGCAGGAATCTAAAGCCCCCTTTTACACTGCCTTTTCATGGTGGGAATATTGCGCTTTTGTTCTGCCTCACTGTTCTGTATAAAAGGTACAATGGCAGAGTAGGGGGACAAGGGTTTTCTCACCTTTGAGCCAGCAATGGAGGTAGTAACAGCGTCAAATCAAGTGTAGCAGGACTAGATCTTGGGGGGAACAGGGGGGACACTTGTAATATGTTGATGGCGAGTTATGCGTGTTGTGGCAAATGGCACACCTGTCACGCCTCTTTTGCTTCCTTCATGTCGGCATGCTGTCTATAATCACACTCTGGAGCAGTGTGATGCCGGTGTTTGGTTCTGTGTAAAAATGCAAAGGTAGCATAAAAAAGTGGCTTCATCGGGTCCTATATCATGATCTCTGTTTAAAAATGACTCAAGACAGAATGCTAAAAAATGCAAAGATAGCTCAGCAAAATGCCAAATGAGAGTGAATCTCAGGTTCACTTTTAGTTTGACTTTTGTTGGCGAGTATGTTTACAAACAGTAACCAACAATTCAGCATAGTAAACCTTTAAAAATGCTATTAAGTTATATTTTTATACCAACAATGGTTCAAGTGACTACTCATTTGTGGACAAATCAGAAGGTAGCTATTCCTTGACTCTGCAGTCCCCCTCAGCTCCACAGAGCATTTTAGCACCTTTAGCTCATTGTTTTGGTTTATGGCCTACAAACTTAACCTTTCAGGTTTTTTTTCAGTGCTCCCATAGTCTAATTTCTGGATTCAGCAGGTAGTTGTTTTCAACAAAAAAGCCATAAATCCACTGTGCGCTACCCGCCCAACACCAAACAGCAGACAGACAGAATTAGCAGCAGCTGGTGAACACAGTGCAGCATTTAGCAGCTAAGAGACAAATATTTCCCTCAGGAGTTTAGGGGAAAGTGAAATAGAGATAAAATGAGAGACTCCAAATGAATGTTGCTCCTGGATGTGTAAATAAGCAACTGTTTGCTAACAAGTTCACCATATCAAGTTTAGGTGATATCAGTGTTGTGTGGCCAAAAATCAATTAGGTTTAGATTGAACTGTTGTTAGCACCACAAACATTCATCCGTCGTTCTATTTCTTGTTGATTCATCATTTATTATAAGCAAATGTCATAAGATGTGTCTGTTTCAGTTTTTGTCAAAATATGTTCTGTTTGAGTGTTTGTCTTTTTTTGATATTTAGGTGACCCGTACATTTACAAGTATGAATCAGATAAAAGTAGTCCCCTGGTCTGATCAGTCTGCAGTGTTGGGAGGTCAGTTTCCGTTGGCTCCAACACACACACATGCAGTGGCACAGGGCTAAAATTGAGTAGAGGAGTTGAGAGTGAAGTATCAAAGGGAAGAAATGTCATGGGAGGGCAACTTGTTTTTTGCCATGTAATTTTCCCATATGCTGTTAAAGCAGAGCAGATGTCACTGGGTATTGGCAGGGATAGACCTGGCGGCCTCGGGGACACGGTTTGGGATACATGGCCCTATGAAAAGCCACATAATTAAGTGGCAGACCAAAGGGGAAGACCATGGAAAGTGCGGTGGTGTGGTGCAGTGAGAGGAAATGGGGTCAGACTCCTTCAGCAATCAGACACCTGAAGGCTGGATGAAATTAGTCCAAACTTCCTATGACGAGAATCATCACTGGTAGAAAAATGGGACAGTTAGGAGCGAGACACTTTTCAACAGCAGAGATTTGTTTGCAGTTCAGTGAGTGTGTTTCGAAAGTGACATCATTCAAGGATTGGCTGGAATACCCCGATGGGGTTTGTGACTGCCTCGACAGCACGGAAGACAAACCCAGCCTCGGAAATGGATGTGCCAAATTACACAGTGCCACCCGCTGGGAGAGAGCTGCAGGTGTGAGTGTGCGTGTGTGTGGGTGTTCGTGTGTGCAGAAATTGAGGATTTTATTTCTACCGCGGTGAACGTGTTGTTACCTATATTTCCTCTCACTCTCTGTCTCACAGTCATCGCTCTCTTTCTGTGTCTCATTCGTCTTTGCTCTCTCTTTCCTCTTTCATGCAGGTATTTTTTTCATCCTCACACAAAATGCAATCTGAGCGGCTCTACCTCTGTCTCACGCGGACGCGACTTGCCCATTTTCTCTCTCTTCTACTTTGTAAGTGCCATAATGGTGACTGCTCGCTCATTTCCAATCATTTAAGGTGTAATTTTCTTGAGTTACTATGTTTCTCTGCTGACTAAGACGCTAATTGACATTACTTATTGGGAAGCAGAACAGAACCAGTCACTGAACCAAAACGCTTGTAGCTTAAATTGAAATAGCCTGTTTTTCTCCAAAGGGAAATCATTCTGCATTCTGTCAAAACATCAATAATCTATTGTTTCCATGTGAAAAACACACTCCTGACAATTTTCTTTCATCCCCACAGAGCATAGACAAATCACTGGCATATTTTCAGGTTTTCCTAACAAGGACCACCATGCACTGCAGCTTTTTTTATGTTGGGGCGGCATCCAGCCCAGATATTGTAACACATTTTTCACTAGAAACTAGGACCGAAATCGACAAAAAACAATGGTGTTTGATTCCAAATACATCATAAAAAAATCTGTTATCTCAGTGTCATTGTACAGATTACTAAAGATGCCCTGTTACTTCTATGTTTATGTCCATAGAATGTATTTATAATCTCGCAAAACTGGAGTAATCAAAATAAAATATCTATTCTTTCTGTATCTCATTGTGGTTCTCATGAATATAGAACATGACATTCATTTTCAGTGGGTGCGAGCCCAGGGAGTTTGGTGCTGATAATAATGTTTTGTATATTTTTCATCTTACAAAATGATTAATGAGAGAGCATCGCAATCCCAGAGAGCATCTCTATAAATGCAGTATTTGAGTGCTCTGTTCTCCCCCCCCAAAAAAACATCACAGTTTTTGCATTAAAGGATAAGGCCGGCATATTTAATCTTTTATTGTATTATCAACAAATCCCACCAACAGGCCTAAACCAACAAAGAATTTATCCTGCTAACAAGTACTGACTTCACAGCCAGATGTAGCGTATGCCTCTGTGCCATTGAACTCATTGCCATCCAAAAACTATTAAAAAGAAAAGAGAAAAGAGTCAGACTGGTGCACTGGGTGACATATTCTTTAATTACAACAAGCACAGACAGGGTAGCTCTGTCCTCATGACTCGTCAAACCAGCAAAGCAAGGAGCCACAGCACGGTCCAGGCATGCTCGGTGACGCCTGCCCAACGTGGAGCTACTGTCCAGAGAAATGCTGCTGCCGAGCTGTGTCAAAACAAACTAGAGTATCGCCCAGCGGTGTGGCTGTTTTATGTGTTTTTAATGGTTCTTGGATGGCGACGAAGTTCTGCGGCACAGAGGCATAAGCTCCAAGCTGTGGCTGCACAGACAGCACTTGTTAGCAGGATAAATTCATTGCGTTTTTTTGGTCTTTTAATGGAATTTGTTGGTAAAAATAAAAAAAGATGAAATAACACCAACACAATCCTTTAAATGCAGCTTTGGGTGCAACAAAATTGTAGCAGCATTGTAAGAATAGAACGAGCTCAAGTGTAATGGACTATTCAACAGTAAAAGGGGCTGCTTTGGTTTTTATGGAGGTTCAGTAAAGAACAGTAGCAACCTATAGTTCATCTAGTACAAGCAGTCCCACCTGCCCCCGGCCTAAAGCTGCCTGTCGACTACATAATGATCTGCCCTCTGTAAGATGGATGGCCTGGAGATACCACTGAGGCTGCTGGGACTAAAGTCTGCATGCTCCCAGTGTGTGTGAGGGAAGTAACAGCAGCAGGAAAAAGCATATTTTAAGCCTCTACACAGTATCAATTGTAGTTCACTGACAAAAAAAGCCACAAAATGCTGCTTGATGACTAATTTTTCCTCCTTGTTGGTCCATTTTTGATGGCTGCAGTGGAGAAGAAATGTTCATGGCAAGACTTTTAGGATGTTTCATTCCTTTCCTAACTGCTCTCATTATTCACAGCATTATCTCGCAAATTCAGAGCTATTTTGGAAAGTCGTTCCTCGCCAGCTGAGGCCAAGCCCAGGCCCCGCTATCTCTGAGTTGCATCAGCTGGAGTTCACCATCAGATGGCAGTCCACTAATGCCTTTCTCAGATGTGGGTTACTGGTGGCAGGGGAGGGTTGCGTCAGTGGACCTTACGTGTCTGAACTCTCTGGCCTGTGAACTCCAGCACAGACTACAGACGACTCCCAGATGACTTCCCGAAAGTATCTTATCACTTAGATCACATTACAATGACTTTCGGTGGCACCAATTTGATCTTAAGTGCTAATCCAGGCTACCAGGCTTTTCACAGATCTCTCAGATCAAATACACTGTGAGTTTGACTTTAATATCTGAGCTTACTGCCTAAAAAAATCTGCACCACTTTTTTTTCTGTGAAAACTACTGGAAACATCCTTTGAAGTTAAGCCTATTTTTTGCCCCGAGAGGCAGAGACATTCATTCGTCAGTGATGCCTAAATGTTAGTCCTGTGAAGTGAACTCTCCAATTTCTCTGACAAATTGAATAGATGTTTGCATGGTAGTTTTTTGTCGCAAATAGACCCAGATATTGTTAATACTTAATCATAAAGTTTGATAAATGTCTGACCTCATAAAGCTTTTACTCATTTCTTTTTTAAAGATGTAATGGTTTTGCAGATGGGAATCTGATTTCAATCCAACCGTTTCTCAAAGTATAGGTCCTTGCTCCTTCAGTGTTAACACATAAAAAGCAAATGCACTGTCACACGCCCTGCTTTGACATAGATTTAAAGTTCCTGTTATGTTATTATGAGTTGTGGCATAAAAAATGTCAGCTAAGTGACTCAAAAGATGCCACAAAAATGCTTCACACTTTTGAAAAATAGAAATGTCAGCAGCAAGGCAGTCTAGGTACCACAGGCAACTCTCAAGTCTACTGTTGGATCTTAAAAATTGTACACATTTGTTTCTTTTCGCTTGCCTGAAACTCCTAAAACACTGAAAACATTTTCACAGCTATAAAGATGCACGGAGATCTTCTTGTGTGACTGACAGCTCACTAGCTGGGTACATTACAATAAAGAACACTTTTTCCTGCCCACTAGGTACCCCATGGCATTTGCTAAAACTATATTCACTGTCACTTCCACTCACACATCTGCAACCTCTTGTTTTCACTCCCTATTCTCACCAGTGTTCAATATATAACTTGTGCTTAAACTGGACATTATTTAAAATACAGAGGCTCTGCATAATTCAAGAACAGAGCCGTAACTATATTTGAGCCCTTTGATACGCTGTATGTTGTTTGCTTGAGTTTCAGTAATGAATTCAAGTAAATTGCCTGTCTGAGTTAAAAGAGGAAGGGTGAAGTGGCGTCAAGAAATTCCCAGTCACTGGTGATGTAATGGCTCATTTGAAGTCTAGGGGTGGTAGGATGAGTCACATTCTTCGGGAATGAATTCCTCTGAAAGTAATTATACTGGTTTCCTGGTCCATACAATGAGGTCTGGAGAGTCAGAGACCATAACAGGAAATGACATGGAATATAGGTAGAGCCATGTATTCACGTGGCAGGGACCACAAATTCCAAAAGAACCAAATTTCCATTGGCACGAACAACTTTAAAATGAGAGAGTTGTGATTTTTTTTCCCTCCTGAAAGTGTAGAGTGTTTCATGAATGTTACATTGTCGATCTATTTCACTTAAAGATCCACAGACTACTTGAAGGACTCATCAGTTTTCTGATGCTGTGAAAGGTATATTTACATAACTACAGTAACTGTTGTAGACACAGCACAGAAACAGGCCAGCGTGCTTCATTAGAAAAAGTAAAGAAACACACAAAATGCAGATCTTGCATCAGAAAGAAAACCTCTGACATGCACGTGGATTTGTGAGGCTGTTGCAGCAATAGTGCAGATTTAGCTCAATGCTGAAATGAGCATGCCATTACACTGAAAATAACAATGTTAGCAGAGAAAGGCCCTCAATCTTAACCATGATCACATCTTAGTTTTGCACATTAGCTTATTAACTGTTGCTAGTTAACACTACAGAAAGAGTCAGCTACAGCTATTTGATGATATTTCCAAGAACATACTAAACTATGATTGTTTTATATTATTTCTGATGACATACTGTACTATGACTTTTTTCATTATATGTTTAACAACAAAATGTAGTATGAATTGTAAATTATATTTTTGAGAACAAACTATATTATGACATATTTATGAAATGTATGAATAAATAAATGGTCAATAAATAAATAAATAGTTACAATATACTACTACTACTAATAATACTACTACTACTACTAATAATAATAATAAAAATCAAATACAAAATGTAAATCAGTGTATTGGTGTGTTCGAAATTTTGAGGAATACACACACACACACACACAAACACAGGTAATTGTTAGATCAATCTAATAAACAAATGGTAGTTTTTTCCAGGTCAAAATAAAGGACTCGGGGATGCATGATTATTCATGTTTATTCAAATTTATACAAACAGACATAAAACAAGCTAAATAAAATCTGGCATATTTACGCAGTCCAAATGCTGATACAGTCAGGCCCCCGGTACAACATGGCAAACGCAAACGCACCTGAGCCACGGATCTATGACCTGATCACAGTGTTCCCCACACACATACGGACTTTTTCACCCTTGTCCAGCGGTGAGTTATATCTGCATGTTTCGTAAAGGTTCTCGCCAGTTAAGCTGGTTATCAGATCATATATTGTGTGTTCGTTTGCCAATGTGTCCCGCTAGCTTAGCGGTTAGCATCGCATAGTGTGTGTGTTCAATTGCTATTGAGTCCCGCTAGCTTAGCGGTTAGCGGTTAGCATCGTACTGTGGCTGTATGGACTAAAGCTACTGCTAGCTTCAGCTACCACTGTTCATTTTACGTTGTATAATCTTCATGTTGGTTAGAAGCTGTTAGCCTAGCAGTTAGCATCACGGTTGACAATGCATTGATTTGTATGTGAGTGAGTTAGCTACTGTTAGCTTCACAGTAAGCCATATTGCCACTCAGTGTGGATGTTACTGACTCTATTCAACCTGTAAATGAATATATTGTTGAGTTATCTCACTATAACTTGAGTAATTGCATATTTTGATGTTAGCCTTAACTTAAAGGTGCCTCTGCTTTTGATGAACATGATTTTTATCTTGTTAATATTTTGCTGTTGTACAACAACAATAGAGATATTGATTGATTTATTATTCTTCATGACCTCTCCAGGTCAGGTTTTTTTTGGATGGACTGTTGATGATGGCGAGCTACCCGCCAACACTGGAGTCCTCTCCTCCCTCAAAGTGTGGTAGGAACACGTACTCTGGAACTTGAATGAACCGAAACTAACCGAACTGAACTTGAATGAACTGAAAAGAAAAAAAACGGAAGCAAACACATCTATACTGGAATCAATGGACTGAACTTAAAGGCCTATATTTGTTTTTGTTTGTTATTATGTTGATTTAAGTTGTAAGAAATGTATAATATATATAATTTGAACTTACTTTGCATCCTGTCTCTGTATTCACACACATTGGGCTCTCAAGTACTTACCTATTATCTTCTGTGTGGTCCTAGTGACATTTGTCACCTTTTCATTGGGCAGCTTGATTATGGCAAAAATGATAATCATGATTATTTTGATTGATATTGAAATCAAGATTATTTAACGATTATTTACATGATTACTCATTGGCCTTTAGTGCATCATGCAGTGATTGAACATTAATTCTGGTGTTTATTTGTAACACTGGATGATCTTTAACTTTAAATAGGCCTACAAGTGAACTGAAAAAAATGAGCAGTCACAACTGTAACATGTCTTGCACTTTACTGTAGTTTGTTTATATTCCCACAATAATAAAACCTAACCAAACTAATATAATTTAACAATATATAGCAGTTACTGTATCAATAGCAGCAAAATCCATGTTGAATTGGGATTAATGATTGTTTCACTAACTCAGGAGAGACTCAGCAGACATTTCTCTATTATCTGTTTAGAAACAGCTGGGACTGTCACTACAATGAGAAAAGCCGGTCCACTTTAACAGTCCGCCTTAAGAGAGCCTGGTCTGTTTCCAGTGGGAAGCTAACTCAGCTTGCTAACTTTGAGGCTAACTTCTGTCACTTAAAACAGCAGTGGGCTGGTTTCTCGTCATACTCTCTGTTCCTCTGAGACCATCACCGGCACATACACGTTTGCTCTCCCCACGCATGCTTGTTGTCGCTTGTACTCTCACTCTCGCTGCACACGTTGTCTGGAAACAAAATGAGACCACAAAGTCTCAAAACAACCAAAGAAGCAGTGCGCTGTGGCTCTCTGTTTTCCACCCGTACTGAAACCTGTTTGGACTCTGGTGGGACCAACAGAGCATAAGGAAAGCCCATGCTTGATTTACGAATTAAAAGACATAGCGGGAGCAACATGGTTTGACTCATCATGCCGCACATAATTGTTTTATCTCGATTATCTTGTTTTGAAAATCGAGGGAAGCCAAAACCAAAATCTAAATTGAAATTTGATTAATCACCCAATCCTACCTTTTCATACAATTTAGCTTAGCCTCCTTCACTACAAAATTTGGTGAGATAGGCAGGAGCCCAATAAGTGTGAATACTTAAGTGTTTATAAATTTGATTGCCGATTTAAAGATTGTTTCAAATCAAGATGAATGTTATTCCGCAGGAGTGAGCATGTCAAGGTCTGTCATTGTTAGTGGTGTTACTAACGCAGAAGCAGATGAGGAAATGTTCAACTGTTTAAAAAAATATGGGTCTATTAAGAAAATTGTTCCAGTTGATGATCCCACAAGTCAGAACAAAAACCTGATTGTTGAATTCATAAATTATTCAGCTTTAGCAGCATTAGAACCACTTTTGCCATATTCACATACACATCCCATTAAGCCTGAAGTCACCTCCTATGTCAAGGCTTTAGCAACAGAGTACACAGCCACACTAGGCAGCAGTTGCACAACAAACTACCTCAATCAGCTGAAGAAATTGGTAAAACAAAGTAGGAAAAAACTTGAAGAAGTGCTGAAGGACATGATGAGCCAGATCAGTGAACACCTGGAAGAGGAAAGGAGCAGCATTGACTATGGAGAGGAGCTGTCTGTTCAAACCAACAACTTCTTAGACAGCTCTGTCGTGGATGCCGGGACAACAGTCATACCACACTTGTAGCATGAACAGAAAAAATACAACCCTCCTCCCTTTCCAGAGCTGTTACTCCTGTTGCACACCGAAGAGGATAGACAATTTACAGAAGAGAGCTATATGAAGAAACACAGGAGTTCATCTAAGCAACATATTAATTTTAATTCCCAAAGTGCTTGTTCCTGTGGTGCAAAATCAGAATACATTTCAGTGTAACAGGAGATGTCAGAAAGCAAATGAATAAACCACAGAGCCAACTAACATCTCTGATTTCTCAGAAGATATTGCAATCCACACCAAAGCCTGAAACCAAAGCAAGTAAGTCCAGAGCTGCGAACACTGCTGTGCCACGACAGGCAGAGAGACCCAAATGTTGGTATTGCTTCAGGTGCGGGGAGGATGGGCACATTACCACATCATGTAATACGGCCAATCCAGCTAATCCAGACCCCGTGATGACAAAACAGAAGCAGTTACAACAAAAACAGCAGACCTGGGACATGAAGAACATTTCATTTAACTCATCAAATTGAATGCAGCCTTTGCGGAGGGACAGACAGGGCCTGTAGCGAGTCAATTTCCCACTAAATGGTCTCCACCCCAGTCCACTTCCCATCATAAGTCACTTCAGTTCCCTACTTGTTTTACTGCAGCTTGATCTCACTTTTCTACCTAGTTCTTTGGTAGGCTAGTTGATATGCACACTCTTGCTTTGGTGGTACCTAATGTAAAGACTTCTCTCACTCTTGTGCTCATTGGCACCAACATTCTTGATTTTGTTTTTGAGAAACTCTTGGAAGAGAAATTGCCAGTTAATGATTCTGTTCTCTATGGGTACAGAGCGGTATTGAAGATCTTTGAACTCAGGCACAGACAAGTAACTGAAAGTTACCAAGGTGTTGCAAAAATGTATGGATAAACCATCCCAGCAGGAAAAAAACAATGTTTTGGAGGGACTTCACTCAATCCTTGCAGTCAGAGAGGTCTGTTGTTGTCTTCCTTCCCTTTGCCTGGTGGCTTGATGGTCAATGCATGTGTTGTTGATTTTCCCAGACAGCAGCTTTGTCAGTTGCCTTTCATCATAACAGATTAATTTGATCATGATGTTGTCATCCCTGCTAAGTCTGTTATTGCAGAGGTGAGTGCTTTTCCATCAGACCCTGGCCAAAGATGAGTTTCAATTTTGGTGACTTCCTACTGTTGACTAAACGAAAAGATCGCATCATCTCACAATTATTCACAGTTACTCACCAGATCAGATTGTCAGATGAAACTCCATTGAAACACAGACCAAGATCTATCCATCATCAAGACATCGACGCTGTATTTCAACACCCCTCAAGAACTTCTTGGAAGCAGTGTAATCTGTGAGTCTGAGCCCTCCTCTTCGTCACAGATTGTGGTGGTAAGGAAGAAAAACTGCAGTGTGCTACTTTGTATCAACTATAGGAAATTGAACTTTCAGACTGTCAAAGATGCCTATGCCCTTCCAAAGCTCGCGGATGCTTTCACAGCACTTTTGGGATCTGAGTGGTTGTCGGTGCTGGATCTGAAATCAGGATAATACCTAATTGAAATGGAGGAGGCAGACAAACCCAAAACCTCCTTTTTGCGTCCCTTAGGCTTTTGGGAATTTGACCAGATACCCCAAAGACTAACCAAAGCACAAAGTACTTTCTAGTGTCTCATGGAGAAATGCGTGGGAGAAATGAATCTGAAGGAAGTTCTTGTTTTTATTGATGATTCGATCGTGTTTTCATCCACACTTGAAGAACATGAAGCAAGGCTGATTAAAGTACTTACCAAGCTGAAAGGCTGAGAAGTTTGGCCTGAAGCTGTCTTTGGAAAATTTCATCTTTGTCCAGACATTTGTTTGTTATTTAGGGCATGTGGTGTCTTGACATGGTGTTGAAAGAGATCCCGAGAAGATTTCTGCCCTCACATCCTGGCTGGTACCCAAAACTCTAAAGGAAATGAGGTAATTTCTTGGTTTTGTTGGGTATTACAGAAGGTTTGTTAAGGATTATTCTGCCATCATAAAACCCCTTCACGATCTCACATCTGATTACCCACCATTACAGAAAAAGCACAGTCCTACTTGACAACCAAAACAATACCTGAATCCCAAAGAGCCCTTGGAGGCAGGTAGAAGTCTGCTTGTCAGCTTTTCAGCCGTGTTTGTAATTATGTTGATTTATGTTCTGAGAATTTATAATATATATCATTTGAACATACCTTGCCTCATGTCTCTGTATTCACACACACTGGACTCCTAACATTGGGCTATTAAGTATGTTCATGTTATCTTCTGTGTGTTCCTAGTCCATTTAAATATTTGTCACCTTTTCATACAATTTAGCTTAGCCTACTCCGCTACAATGTCATTCAAAAAATGACCAAAACATCATACTATAGAATGTTGTTCAAATATTTATAAAAATAAGTCATAGTATAGTATATAGCAATTGTTTCAACGTGTTAAAATTTGATGTTTTGCGACATACTGTACTATGCCATTTTCAGCCATTTTTTGGACATATTATGATGTTTTTAGCCTTTTTTTCAACATGGTATACTATGACGTAGGGTTGGGAGATTAATCTGAATTTAATTTTGAATATAATTTTAACTTCCCCTCCCTGAGCTACCACCTTATCGTGGTGGAGGGGTTTGCATGTCCCAGTGATCCAAGGAGCTCAGTTATCGGGAGCTTTATGCCCCTGGTAGGGTCACCCATGGCAAACAGGTCCTAGGGGAGAGACCAGACAAAGTGTAGCTCACCGGACCCCTTCTGATGAATGCAACAAATGGTTAGAAGTTTCCCTCGCCGGGATGCGGGTCACTGGGGCCTCCCCCCTGGAGCCAGGCCTGGGGATGGGGCTCGATGGCAAGCGCCTGTTGGCGTCCTTCCCTTGGGCTCACCACCCATAGGAGGGGCCAAAGGGGTCAGGTGCTGTGTGAGTTGGACGGCAGCTGAAGGCGGGGACCTTGGCAGTCTGATCCCCGGCTGCAGAAGCTAGCTCTAGGGATGTGGAATGTCACGTCTCTGGTGGGGAAGGAGCCTGAGCTGGTGCGCGAGGTTGAGAAGTTCTGACTAGATATAGTCGGCCTCACCTTGACACATAGCATGAGCTCCAGAACCAGTCTTCTCGAGAGGGGATGGACTCTCTTCCACTCTGGAGTTGCCACTGGTGAGAGGTGCTGGACAGGGATGGCAATACGTATTGCCCCCCGGCTCGTTGCCTGTATGTTGGAGTTTACCCCAGCGAACGAGAGGGTAGACTCCCTCCGCCTTTGTGTGGGGGGACGGATCCTGACTGTTGTTTGTGCCTATGGTCCAAACAGCAATTCAGAGTATCCACCCTTTTTGAAGTCCTTAGAAGGGGTGCTGGAGAGTGCTCCTTCTGGGGACTGCCTCGTTCTGCTGGGGGACTTCAATGCTCATGTTGGCAACGACAGTGAGACCTGGAGGGGCATGATTGGGAGGAATGGCCCCCCCGATCTGAACCCAAGTGCTGTTTTGTTATTGGACTTCTGTATTGCCACAGATTGTCCATAACAAACACCATGTTCAAGCATAAGGGTACGCACTTGGCATCAGGACACCCTAGGCTGCAGTTGATTGACTTTGAAGTCGTGTCGTCAGACTTGCGTCCGCATGTCTTGGACACTCGAGGGAAGAGAGGGGCAGAGCTGTCAACTGATCACCACCTGGTGGTGAGTTGGCGCCGATGGTGGGGGAGGACGGCGGTCAGACCTGGCAGACCCAAACGCATTGTGAGGGTCTACTGGGAAAGTCTGGCAGAGTCTCCCGTCAGAAGGAGCTTCAACTCCCACATCCGGGAGAGTTCCGACCATGTCCCAGGGGAGGCGGGGGACATTGAGTCCGAGTGGGCCATGTTCCGTGCCTCCGTTGCTGAGGCGGCCGACCGGTGCCGTGACCGTAAGGTGGTCGGTGCCTGTTAGGGCGGCAACACCCGAACCTGTTGGTGGACACCAGTGGTGAGGGATGCCTTCAAGCTAAAGAAGGCAGTAGACAGGTACCGGCAGGCCAAGCAGAGTGCAGCTACGGCGGTTGCCAAGGTGAAAACCCTGGCGTGGGAGGAGTTCGGTGAGGCCATGGAGAACGACTTCCGGACAGCTTCGAAGAAGTTCTGGACCACCATCCGGCGTCCGCTTTGGTGACCTCAGGATCGCAGATGATGTGGTCCTATTGGCTCTATCAGGCCGTGACCTCCAGCTCTCACTGGATCGGTTCACAGCCGAGTGTGAAATGGCCGGGATGAAAATCAGCACCTTCAAATCCGAGGCCATGGTTCTCAGCCATGTGTATATATATATATATATATATATATATATATATATATATATATATCCCTGTTTTTGACATGAAGTGTGACTTTTCTCTCCAAGCTATGACATGTTGTTTTCAGCCATTTTTTCAAAATTCATATATTAACAAACGCGTCATAGTAGAGGATCTCGAAAAATGGTCAAAAAAGGCCAAAAATTTCATAATATAGCATTTAGAAAAAATGTCTGAAAACCCCATACTGAAGGATAGCAAAAAATATGACGTGCTAAAAATGTCAAATGTAAACTGCATATTATAGCTGGTGGAGACATGTCATAGAATAACACGTGGGAAAAAAAGGGCCAAAAAAGGCCCAAAACATCATAATATGGCATGTCCAAAAAATGGCTGAAAACCACATAGTCAACTAAGTTGAAAAATCTCCAATTTTGACATGACCAAAGAATAACTAAAAAAACACTTGTAAGAGCTCGTAGACACGCGCAATACCATAGCATGTTGAACAAAAGGCCAAAAACTGTGTAGTACAGTGTGGCAAAAAATCTAAAATTTTGACATTTCCAAAAAAGACCCACTGATTATACCTCATAGAGACATGTCATAGTATAGCATGTGAAAAAAAGGCCAAAGAAGGCCAAAGACGTAATGATATAACATGTGGGAAAAATGACTGAAAATGCAAGGCTATAGTATGGTGAAAAATGTCAAAACGTGACATGTCCCAAAAACAGTTGAAAACATCTCAAAACAGCATTTTGGCCATTTTTTTGACATGCTAAATCATGGTCTTTCGGGGCTTTTTGCAACATTCTATGCTATGACATGTATTTACACAAAACGGCAAAAAAAAACACCATGATACAGCATGTTGAAAAAATGACCAAAAACAGAGGGCTAGTAAGGCTAAATTGTCAAATTATGACATGTCCCAAAAGTAGCTCAAAACACCTCAAAACAGCATAAAGTAGCTTGCTGAGACATGCCATAGCATAGTATGTTGCAATAATGACCAAAACACAATAATAATACATTACATACACAAAAAAATGACAAAAACGGCAAGGCTATAGTAAGGCAAAAATGTCAAAAAATGACATGTCCGAAAAACAGCTGAAAAAACGTCAAAACGTCATAAAATAGTGTGCTGAGACATGCCATAGCATAGTTTGTTGCAAAAACGGCCAAAAACACAATAATAATACATGTTAAAAAATGACAAAAACGGCAAGGCTATAGTAAGGCAAAAATGTCAAAATTGGACAACTCCCAAAAACAGGTGAAAACACCTTAAAACAGCTTAAAATAGTGTGCCAAAACATGCCATAGCATAGTATGTTGCAATAACGGCAAAAACACAATAATAATACATGTCAAAAAAATGACAAAAACGGAAAGGCTATAGTAAGGCAAAAATGTCAAAAAATGACATGTCCAAAAAACATCTGAAAAGACCTCAAAACAGCATAAAATACCATGCTGAGACATGCCATAACATAGTTTGTTGCAAAAACGGCAAAAAACACAATAATAATACGTCAAAAAAATGACAAAAACGGCAAGGCTATAGTAAGGCAAAAATGTCAAAATTGGACAACTCCCAAAAACAGCTGAAAACACCTCAAAACAGCATAAAATCGCGTGCTGAGACATGCCAAAGTAGAGTTTTTTGCAAAAACGGCCAAAAGCACAATAATAATACCAAAAGCACAAAAATAATACATGTCAAAAAATGACAAAAACGGCAAGGTTATAGTAAGGCAAAAATGACAAAATATGAGAGGTCCCAAAAACAGCTGAAAACACCTCCAAACAGCATAAAATAGCATGCTGAGACATGCCATAGCATAGTATGTTGCAAAAACGGCCAAAAACACAATAATAATAGCTTTCCAAAAAATGACAAAAACGGCAAGGCTATAGTAAGGCAAAAATGTCAAAAAATGACATGTCCTAAAAAACAGCTGAAAACACCTCAAAACAGCATAAAATAGTGTGCCGACACATGCCAATAGCATAGTATGTTGCAAAAACGGCCAAAAACACAATAACAATACATGTCAAAAAATGACAAAAATGGCAAGGCTATAGTAAGGCAAAAATGTCAAAAAATGACATGTCCCAAAAACAGCTGAAAAAGCCTCAAAACAGCATAAATTACCTCGCTGAGACATGCCATAGCATAGTTCGTTGCAAAAATGGACAAAAACACAATAACAATACATGTAAAAAAAAATGACAAAAACGGCAAGGCTATAGTAAGGCAAAAATGTCAAAATATGACATGTCCCAAAAACAGCTGAAAACGCCTCAAAACGTCATAAAATAGCATGCTGAGACATGCCATAGTACAGCTTTTTTTGCAAAAACGGCCAAAAACACAACAATAATACATGGAAAAAAAATGACAAAAACGGCAAGGCTATAGTAAGGCAAAAATGTCAAAAAATGACATGTCCCAAAAACAGCTGAAAACACCTCAAAACAGCATAAAATAGCGTGCTGAGACATGCCATAGCATAGTTCGTTGCAAAAACGGCCAAAAACACAATAACAATACATGTCAGAAAAATGACAAAAACGGCAAGGCTTTAGTAAGGCAAAAATGTCAAAATACGACATGTCCCAAAAACAGCTGAAAACACCTCAAAACAGTATAAATTACCTCGCTGAGACATGCCACAGCATAGTTCGTTGCAAAAACGGCCAAAAACACAATAATAATACATGTCAAAAAAATGACAAAACCGGCAAGACTATAGTAAGGCAAAAATGTCAAAATTGGACATGTCCCAAAAACAGCTGAAATCACCTCAAAACAGCATGAAATAGCGTGCCAAGACATGCCAATAGCATAGTATGTTGCAATAACGGCCAAAAACACAATAATAATACATGTCAAAAAAATGACAAAAACGGCAAGGCTATAGTAAGGCAAAAATGTCAAAAAATGACATTTCCCAAAAACAGATGAAAACACCTCAAAGCAGCATAAAATAGCGTGCTGAGACATGCCATAGCATAGTTCGTTGCAAAAACGGCCAAAAACACAATAATAATACATGTCAAAAAAATGACAAAAACGGCAAGGCTATAGTAAGGCAAAAATGTCAAAAAATGACATGTCCCAAAAACAGCTGAAACGCCTCAAAACAGCATAAAATAGTGTGCCAAGACATGCCAATAGCATAGTATGTTGCAATAATAGCCAAAAACACAATCATAATAGCTTTCCAAAAAATGACAAAAACGGCAAGGCTATAGTAAGGCAAAAATGTCAAAAAATGACATGTCCCAAAAACAGCTGAAATCACCTCAAAACAGCATGAAATAGTGTGCCAAGACATGCCATAGCATAGTTTGTTGCAAAAACGGCCAAAAACAAAATAATAACACGTCAAAAAAATGACAAAAACGGCAAGGCTATAGTAAGGCAAAAATGTCAAAATTGGACAACTCCCAAAAACAGCTGAAAACACCTCAAAACAGTATAAATTACCTTGCTGAGACATGCCATAGCATAGTTCATTGCAAAAACGGCCAAAAACACAATAATAACACATGTCAAAAAAATGACAAAAACGGCAAGGCTATAGTAAGGCAAAAATGTCAAAAAATGACATGTCCCAAAAACAGCTGAAAACACCTGAAAACAGCATAAATTACCTTGCTGAGACATGCCATAGCATAGTTCGTTGCAAAAACGGCCAAAAACACAATAATAACACATGTCAAAAAATGACAAAAACGGCAAGGCTATAGTAAGGCAAAAATGTCAAAATTGGACAACTCCCAAAAACAGCTGAAAACACCTGAAAACAGCATAAATTACCTCGCTGAGACATGCCATAGCACAGTATGTTGCAAAAACGGCCAAAAACACAATAATAACACATGTCAAAATTATGACAAAAACGGCAAGGCTATAGTAAGGCAAAAATGTCAAAAAATGACATTTCCCAAAAACAGATGAAAACACCTCAAAGCAGCATAAAATAGCTCGCTGAGACATGCCATAGCATAGTTCATTGGAAAAATGGCCAAAAACACAATAATAAAACATGTCAAAAAAATGACAAAAACGGCAAGGCTATAGTAAGGCAAAAATGTCAAAAA
The DNA here is from genome assembly GCF_026936395.1 of Plectropomus leopardus. Lineage (NCBI taxonomy): Eukaryota > Metazoa > Chordata > Actinopteri > Perciformes > Serranidae > Plectropomus > Plectropomus leopardus. Next base: position 23,941,745 of record NC_142183.1, on the reverse strand, counting down.
ATGACATGTCCCAAAAACAGCTGAAATCACCTCAAAACAGCATGAAATAGCGTGCCAAGACATGCCAATAGCATAGTATGTTGCAATAACGGCAAAAAACACAATAATAACACATGTCAAAAAAAATGACAAAAACGGCAAGGCAAAAATGTCAAAATTGGACAACTCCCAAAAACAGCTGAAAACACCTCAAAACAGTATAAATTACCTTGCTAAGACATGCCATAGCATAGTTCATTGCAAAAACGGCCAAAAACACAATAATAATAGCTTTCCAAAAAATGACAAAAACGGCAAGGCTATAGTAAGGCAAAAATGTCAAAAAATGACATGTCCTAAAAAACAGCTGAAAACACCTCAAAACAGCATAAAATAGTGTGCCGACACATGCCAATAGCATAGTATGTTGCAAAAACGGCCAAAAACACAATAACAATACATGTCAAAAAAATGACAAAAACGGCAAGGCTATAGTAAGGCAAAAATGTCAAAATATGACATGTCCCAAAAACAGCTGAAAACACCTCAAAACAGCATAAATTACCTCGCTGAGACATGCCATAGCACAGTATGTTGCAAAAACGGCCAAAAACACAATAATAACACATGTCAAAATTATGACAAAAACGGCAAGGCTATAGTAAGGCAAAAATGTCAAAAAATGACATTTCCCAAAAACAGATGAAAACACCTCAAAGCAGCATAAAATAGCATGCTGAGACATGCCCTAGCATAGTTCATTGGAAAAACGGCCAAAAACACAATAATAAAACATGTCAAAAAAATGACAAAAACGGCAAGGCTATAGTAAGGCAAAAATGTCAAAAAATGACATGTCCCAAAAACAGCTGAAATCACCTCAAAACAGCATGACATAGCGTGCCAAGACATGCCAATAGCATAGTATGTTGCAAAAACGGCAAAAAACACAATAATAACACATGTCAAAAAAATGACAAAAACGGCAAGGCTATAGTAAGGCAAAAATGTCAAAATTGGACAACTCCCAAAAACAGCTGAAAACACCTCAAAACAGCATAAATTACCTCGCTGAGACATGCCATAGCATAGTTCGTTGCAAAAACGGCCAAAAACACAATAATAATAGCTTTCCAAAAAATGACAAAAACGGCAAGGCTATAGTAAGGCAAAAATGTCAAAAAATGACATGTCCCAAAAACAGCTGAAAACACCTCAAAACAGCATAAAATAGCGTGCCAAGACATGCCAATAGCATAGTAAGTTGCAAAAACGGCCAAAAACACAATAACAATACATGTCAAAAAATGACAAAAATGGCAAGACTATAGTAAGGCAAAAATGTCAAAAAATGACATGTCCCAAAAACAGCTGAAAAAGCCTCAAAACAGCATAAATTACCTCGCTGAGACATGCCATAGCATAGTTCGTTGCAAAAATGGCCAAAAACACAATAACAATACATGTCAAAAAAATGACAAAAACGGCAAGGTTATAGTAAGGCAAAAATGTCAAAAAATGACATGTCCTAAAAAACAGCTGAAAACACCTCAAAACAGCATAAAATAGCGTGCTGAGACATGCCATAGCATAGTATGTTGCAAAAACGGCCAAAAACACAATAATAATAGCTTTCCAAAAAATGACAAAAACGGCAAGGCTATAGTAAGGCAAAAATGTCAAAATATGAGAGGTCCGAAAAACAGCTGAAAACACCTCAAAACAGCATAAATTACCTTGCTGAGACATGCCATAGCATAGTTCGTTGCAAAAACGGCCAAAAACACAATAATAACACATGTCAAAATTATGACAAAAACGGCAAGGCTATAGTAAGGCAAAAATGTCAAAAAATGACATGTCCTAAAAAACAGCTGAAAACACCTCAAAACAGCATAAAATAGTGTGCCAAGACATGCCATAGCATAGTATTTTGCAAAAACGGCCAAAAACTGGATCCCCTCAGGGCTGTGTTCTTTCCCCTCTGCTATTCTCCCTGTACACCAACAGCTGCACCTCCAGTCACCAGTCTGTCAAGCTCCTGAAGTTCGCGGATGACACGACCCTCATTGGGCTCATCTCTGATGGAGAGGAGTCCGCCTACAGGAGGGAGACAGACCGTCTGGTGTCCTCGTGCAGCTTAAACAATCTGGAGCTCAACGCTCTAAAGACAGTGGAGATGATTGTAGACTTCAGAAGGAACACAGCCCCACTCACCCCCATCACCCTGAGAGACTCTCCCGTGGTCACGGTGGAGTCCTTCTGCTTCCTGGGCACCATCATCACCCAGGACCTCAAGTGGGAGCTGAACATCAGCTCTCTTACCAAAAAAGCCCAACAGAGGATGTACTTCCTGCGGCAGCTGAGGAACTTCAACCTGCCAGTGAAGATGATGGTGCACTTCTACACCTCCATCATCGAGTCCATCTTCACCTCCTCCATCACCATCTGGTACGCTGCAGCTACTGCCAAGGACAAGCGCAGGCTGCAGCGTATCATCCGCTCTGCTGAGAAGGTCATCGGCTGCAGTCTGCCTTCCCTCCAGGACCTTTACGCCTCCAGGACTCTGAGGCGTGCAGGTAAGATTGTGGCCGATCCCTCCCACCCTGGACACAAACTCTTTCAATCACTCCCCTCTGGCAGGAGGCTTCGGTCCATCAAGACCAGAACCTCACGCCACAAGAACAGTTTCTTCCCGTCTGCCACCGGCCTCATAAACAAGGCCCAGGTCCCCCACTGACACACTCTCCTCATAGACTGTACATTACATTAACGTGTTCTTTAATGCACATCACCGGCGCTGCTGCTGGTCATGCGGCACATCCACACCATAAAGTTGCACTCAAACCTGTATAAATGTGAAATTCAATGTAAAAATCAATTTATATCTTGCACTCCAACCATTCTTGTATATAACACTTTAATTCCATGGTTCTGTTTCTTGCACCGTTACACTGTTACTTGTGTTACTTGTTTTGTTTTGCACTGCTAGACTCGTACTTTTTATATTTTATATTTTATTTTTTATATTTGTATCTTCTCTTTTATCTGTTTTTTTCTATATTTATGTTGCACCAACTCACCAGAACAAATTCCTCGTATTATATTAACTATACCTGGCAATAAATCTTTTTCTGATTCTGATTCTGATTCTGAAAAACACAAAAATAATACATGTCAAAAAAATGACAAAAACGGCAAGGCTATAGTAAGGCAAAAATATCAAAAAATGACATGTCCCAAAAACAGATGAAAAAACCTGAAAACAGCATAAAATAGCATGCTGAGACATGCCATAGCATAGTATGTTGCAAAAACGGCCAAAAACACAATAATAATAGCTTTCCAAAAAATGACAAAAACGGCAAGGCTATAGTAAGGCAAAAATGTCAAAAAATGACATGTCCCAAAAACAGCTGAAATCACCTCAAAACAGCATGAAATAGCGTGCCAAGACATGCCAATAGCATAGTATGTTGCAAAAACGGCAAAAAACACAATAATAACACATGTCAAAAAAATGACAAAAACGGCAAGGCTATAGTAAGGCAAAAATGTCAAAAAATGACATGTCCCAAAAACAGCTGAAAACACCTCAAAACAGTATAAATTACCTTGCTGAGACATGCCATAGCATAGTTCATTGCAAAAACGGCCAAAAACACAATAATAACACATGTCAAAATTATGACAAAAACGGCAAGGCTATAGTAAGGCAAAAATGTCAAAAAATGACATGTCCCAAAAACAGATGAAAACACCTGAAAACAGCATAAAATAGTCGCTAAGACATGCCAATAGCATAGTATGTTGCAAAAAGCGGCCAAAACACAATAATAATACATGTCAAAAAATGACAAAACGGCAAGGCTATAGTAAGGCAAAATGTCAAAATTGGACATGTCCCAAAAACAGCTGAAAACACCTCAAAACAGCATAAATTACCTTGCTGAGACATGCCATAGCATAGTTCATTGCAAAAACGGCCAAAAACACAATAATAACACATGTCAAAATTATGACAAAAATGGCAAGGCTATAGTAAGGCAAAAATGTCAAAAAATGACATGTCCCAAAAACAGCTGAAAACACCTCAAAACAGCATGAAATAGCGTGCCAAGACATGCCAATAGCATAGTATGTTGCAAAAACGGCCAAAAACACAATAATAATACATGTCAAAAAAATGACAAAAACGGCAAGGCTATAGTAAGGCAAAAATGTCAAAAAATGACATGTCCCAAAAACAGCTGAAAACACCTCAAAACAGCATAAAATAGTGTGCCAAGACATGCCATAGCATAGTATGTTGCGAAAACGGCAAAAAACACAATAATAACACATGTCAAAAAATGACAAAAACGGCAAGGCTATAGTAAGGCAAAAATGTCAAAAAATGACATGTCCCAAAAACAGCTGAAACGCCTCAAAAATGCATAAATTACCTTGCTGAGACATGCCAATAGCATAGTATGTTGCAATAATGGCCAAAAACACAATCATAATAGCTTTCCAAAAAATGACAAAAACGGCAAGGCTATAGTAAGGCAAAAATGTCAAAAAATGACATGTCCCAAAAACAGCTGAAAACGCCTCAAAACGTCACGAAATAGCGTGCTGAGACATGCCATAGCATAGTATGTTGCAAAAACGGCCAAAAACACAATAATAATACATGGGAAAAAAAATGACAAAAACGGCAAGGCTATAGTAAGGCAAAAATGTCAAAAAATGATGTCCTAAAAAACTGCTGAAAACACCTCAAAACAGCATAAAATAGCGTGCTGAGACATGCCATAGCATAGTATGTTGCAAAAATGGCCAAAAACACAATAATAATACATGTCAAAAAAATGACAAAAACGGCAAGGCTATAGTAAGGCAAAAATGTCAAAAAATGACATGTCCCAAAAACAGCTGAAAACACCTCAAAACAGCATGAAATAGCGTGCCAAGACATGCCAATAGCATAGTATGTTGCGAAAACGGCAAAAAACACAATAATAACACATGTCAAAAAATGACAAAAACGGCAAGGCTATAGTAAGGCAAAAATGTCAAAAAATGACATGTCCCAAAAACAGCTGAAAACACCTCAAAACAGCATAAAATAGTGTGCCAAGACATGCCAATAGCATAGTATGTTGCAAAAATGGCCAAAAACACAATAATAATACATGTCAAAAAAATGACAAAAACGGCAAGGCTATAGTAAGGCAAAAATGTCAAAAAATGACATGTCCCAAAAACAGCTGAAAAAGCCTCAAAACAGCATAACTTACCTCGCTGAGACATGCCATAGCATAGTTCGTTGCAAAAACGGCCAAAAACACAATAATAACACGTCAAAAAAATGACAAAAACGGCAAGGCTATAGTAAGGCAAAAATGTCAAAACATGACGTGTCCCAAAAACAGCTGAAAACACCTCAAAACAGCATAAAATAGTGTGCCAAGACATGCCATAGCATAGTATGTTGCAATAACGGCCAAAAACACAATAATAATACATGTCAAAAAATGACAAAATGGCAAGGCTATAGTAAGGCAAAAATGTCAAAAAATGACATGTCCCAAAAACAGCTGAAAACACCTCAAAACAGCATAAAATAGTGTGCCAAGACATGCCAATGGCATAGTATGTTGCAAAAACGGCCAAAAACACAATAATAATACATGTCAAAAAAATGACAAAAACGGCAAGGCTATAGTAAGGCAAAAATGTCAAAAAATGACATGTCCCAAAAACAGCTGAAAACACCTCAAAACAGCATAAAATAGCGTGCTGAGACATGCCATAGTACAGTATGTTGCAAAAACGGCCAAAAACACAATAATAATAGCTTTCCAAAAAATGACAAAAACGGCAAGGCTATAGTAAGGCAAAAATGTCAAAAAATGACATGTCCCAAAAACAGCTGAAATCACCTCAAAACAGCATGAAATAGCGTGCCAAGACATGCCAATAGCATAGTATGTTGCAATAACGGCCAAAAACACAATAATAATACATGTCAAAAATGACAAAACGGCAAGGCTATAGTAAAGGCAAAAATGTCAAAAAATGACATGTCCCAAAAACAGATGAAAACACCTCAAAGCAGCATAAAATAGCTCGCTGAGACATGCCATAGCATAGTTCATTGGAAAAATGGCCAAAAACACAATAATAAAACATGTCAAAAAAATGACAAAAACGGCAAGGCTATAGTAAGGCAAAAATGTCAAAAAATGACATGTCCCAAAAACAGCTGAAAACACCTCAAAACAGCATAAAATAGTGTGCCAAGACATGCCAATAGCATAGTATGTTGCAAAAATGGCCAAAAACACAATAATAATACATGTCAAAAAAATGACAAAAACGGCAAGGCTATAGTAAGGCAAAAATGTCAAAAAATGACATGTCCCAAAAACAGCTGAAAACGCCTCAAAACGTCACGAAATAGCGTGCTGAGACATGCCATAGCATAGTATGTTGCAAAAATGGCCAAAAACACAATAATAATACATGTCAAAAAAATGACAAAAACGGCAAGGCTATAGTAAGGCAAAAATGTCAAAAAATGACATGTCCCAAAAACAGCTGAAATCACCTCAAAACAGCATGAAATAGCGTGCCAAGACATGCCAATAGCATAGTATGTTGCAATAACGGCCAAAAACACAATAATAATAGATGTCAAAAAATGACAAAAACGGCAAGGCTATAGTAAGGCAAAAATGTCAAAAAATGACATGTCCCAAAAACAGCTGAAAACACCTCAAAACAGCATAAAATAGTGTGCCAAGACATGCCAATAGCATAGTATGTTGCAAAAATGGCCAAAAACACAATAATAATACATGTCAAAAAAATGACAAAAACGGCAAGGCTATAGTAAGGCAAAAATGTCAAAAAATGACATGTCCCAAAAACAGCTGAAAACACCTCAAAACAGCATAAAATAGCGTGCTGAGACATGCCATAGCATAGTATGTTGCAAAAATGGCCAAAAACACAATAATAATACATGTCAAAAAAATGACAAAAACGGCAAGGCTATAGTAAGGCAAAAATGTCAAAAAATGATGTCCTAAAAAACTGCTGAAAACACCTCAAAACAGCATAAAATAGTGTGCCAAGACATGCCAATGGCATAGTATGTTGCAAAAACGGCCAAAAACACAATAATAATACATGTCAAAAAAATGACAAAAACGGCAAGGCTATAGTAAGGCAAAAATGTCAAAAAATGACATGTCCCAAAAACAGCTGAAAACACCTCAAAACAGCATAAAATAGCTGCTGAAGACATGCCATAGCATAGTATGTTGCAAAAATGGCCAAAAACACAATAATAATACATGTCAAAAAAATGACAAAAACGGCAAGGCTATAGTAAGGCAAAAATGTCAAAATTGGACAACTCCCAAAAACAGCTGAAAACACCTCAAAACAGCATAAATTACCTTGCTGAGACATGCCATAGCATAGTTCGTTGCAAAAACGGCCAAAAACACAATAATAACACATGTCAAAATTATGACAAAAACGGCAAGGCTATAGTAAGGCAAAAATGTCAAAAAATGACATGTCCCAAAAACAGCTGAAAACACCTCAAAACAGCATAAAATAGTGTGCCAAGACATGCCAATGGCATAGTATGTTGCAAAAACGGCCAAAAACACAATAATAATACATGTCAAAAAAATGACAAAAACGGCAAGGCTATAGTAAGGCAAAAATGTCAAAATTGGACAACTCCCAAAAACAGCTGAAAACACCTCAAAACAGCATAAATTACCTTGCTGAGACATGCCAATAGCATAGCATGTTGCAAAAACGGCCAAAAACACAATAATAACACATGTCAAAATTATGACAAAAACGGCAAGGCTATAGTAAGGCAAAAATGTCAAAAAATGACATGTCCCAAAAACAGCTGAAAACACCTCAAAAATGCATAAATTACCTTGCTGAGACATGCCAATAGCATAGTATGTTGCAATAATGGCCAAAAACACAATAACAATATATGTCAAAAAAATGACAAAAATGGCAAGGCTATAGTAAGGCAAAAATGTCAAAAAATGACATGTCCCAAAAACAGCTGAAAACACCTCAAAACGTCACAAAATAGCATGCTGAGACATGCCATAGCATAGTTCGTTGCAAAAACGGCCAAAAACACAATAATAATACATGTCAAAAAAATGACAAAAACGGCAAGGCTATAGTAAGGCAAAAATGTCAAAAAATGACATGTCCCAAAAACAGCTGAAAACACCTCAAAACAGCATAAAATAGCGTGCTGAGACATGCCAATAGCATAGCATGTTGCAATAACGGCCAAAAACACAATAATAAAACATGTCAAAAAAATGACAAAAACGGCAAGGCTATAGTAAGGCAAAAATGTCAAAAAATGACATGTCCCAAAAACAGCTGAAAACACCTCAAAACAGCATGAAATAGCGTGCCAAGACATGCCAATAGCATAGTATGTTGCAAAAACGGCCAAAAACACAATAATAATACATGTCAAAAAAATGACAAAAACGGCAAGGCTATAGTAAGGCAAAAATGTCAAAATATGACATGTCCCAAAAACAGCTGAAAACACCTCAAAACAGCATAAAATAGTGTGCCAAGACATGCCAATGGCATAGTATGTTGCAAAACGGCCAAAAAACACAATAATAACACATGTCAGAAAAATGACAAAAACAGCAAGGCTATAGTAAGGCAAAAATGTCAAAAAATGACATGTCCCAAAAACAGCTGAAAACACCTCAAAACAGCATAAAATAGTGTGCCAAGACATGCCAATGGCATAGTATGTTGCAAAAACGGCCAAAAACACAATAATAATACATGTCAAAAAAATGACAAAAACGGCAAGGCTATAGTAAGGCAAAAATGTCAAAAAATGACATGTCCCAAAAACAGATGAAAACACCTCAAAGCAGCATAAAATAGCTCGCTGAGACATGCCATAGCATAGTTCATTGGAAAAATGGCCAAAAACACAATAATAAAACATGTCAAAAAAATGACAAAAACGGCAAGGCTATAGTAAGGCAAAAATGTCAAAAAATGACATGTCCCAAAAACAGCTGAAAACACCTCAAAACAGCATGAAATAGCGTGCCAAGACATGCCAATAGCATAGTATGTTGCAATAACGGCCAAAAACACAATAATAATACATGTCAAAAAAATGACAAAAACGACAAGGCTATAGTAAGGCAAAAATGTCAAAATTGGACAACTCCCAAAAACAGCTGAAAACACCTCAAAACAGCATAAATTACCTTGCTGAGACATGCCATAGCATAGTTCGTTGCAAAAACGGCCAAAAACACAATAATAACACATGTCAAAATTATGACAAAAACGGCAAGGCTATAGTAAGGCAAAAATGTCAAAAAATGACATGTCCCAAAAACAGCTGAAAAAGCCTCAAAACAGCATAAATTACCTCGCTGAGACATGCCATAGCATAGTTCGTTGCAAAAATGGCCAAAAACACAATAACAATACATGTCAGAAAATGACAAAACGGCAAGGCTATAGTAAGGCAAAAATGTCAAAAAATGACATGTCCCAAAAACAGCTGAAAACACCTCAAAACAGTATAAATTACCTTGCTGAGACATGCCATAGCATAGTTCATTGCAAAAACGGCCAAAAACACAATAATAACACATGTCAAAATTATGACAAAAATGGCAAGGCTATAGTAAGGCAAAAATGTCAAAAAATGACATGTCCCAAAAACAGCTGAAAACACCTCAAAACAGCATAAAATAGTGTGCCAAGACATGCCAATAGCATAGTATGTTGCAAAAATGGCCAAAAACACAATAATAATACATGTCAAAAAAATGACAAAAACGGCAAGGCTATAGTAAGGCAAAAATGTCAAAAAATGACATGTCCCAAAAACAGCTGAAAACACCTCAAAACAGCATAAAATAGCGTGCTGAGACATGCCATAGTACAGTATGTTGCAAAAACGGCCAAAAACACAATAATAACACGTCAAAATTATGACAAAAACGGCAAGGCTATAGTAAGGCAAAAATGTCAAAAAATGACATGTCCCAAAAACAGCTGAAAACACCTCAAAACAGCATAAAATACCTTGCTGAGACATGCCATAGCATAATTCGTTGCAAAACGGCCAAAAACACAATAATAATACATGTCAAAAATGACAAAACGGCAAGGCTATAGTAAGGCAAAATGTCAAAAAATGACATGTCCCAAAAACAGCTGAAACGCCTCAAAAATGCATAAATTACCTTGCTGAGACATGCCAATAGCATAGTATGTTGCAATAACGGCCAAAAACACAATAATAAAACATGTCAAAATTATGACAAAAACGGCAAGGCTATAGTAAGGCAAAAATGTCAAAAAATGACATGTCCCAAAAACAGCTGAAAACACCTCAAAACAGCATAAATTACCTCGCTGAGACATGCCATAGCATAGTTCGTTGCAAAAATGGCCAAAAACACAATAATAATACATGTCAAAAAAATGACAAAAACGGCAAGGCTATAGTAAGGCAAAAATGTCAAAATATGAGAGGTCCCAAAAACAGCTGAAAACACCTCAAAACAGCATAAAATAGCTTGCTGTGACATGCCATAGCATAGTATGTTGCAATAACGGCCAAAAACACAATGATAATACATGTCAAAAAAATGACAAAAACGGCAAGGCTATAGTAAGGCAAAAATGTCAAAAATGACATGTCGCAAAAACAGCTGAAAACACCTCAAAACAGCATAAAATAGTGTGCCAAGACATGCCAATAGCATAGTATGTTGCAAAAATGGCCAAAAACACAATAATAATACATGTCAAAAAATGACAAAACGGCAAGGCTATAGTAAGGCAAAAATGTCAAAAAATGACATGTCCCAAAAACAGCTGAAAAAGCCTCAAAACAGCATAAAATTGCGTGCTGAGACATGCCATAGCATAGTATGTTGCAAAAACGGCCAAAAACACAATAATAATACATGTCAAAAAAATGACAAAAACGGCAAGGCTATAGTAAGGCAAAAATGTCAAAAAATGACATGTCCCAAAAACAGCTGAAAACACCTCAAAACAGCATAAATTACCTTGCTGAGACATGCCATAGCATAGTTCGTTGCAAAAACGGCCAAAAACACAATAATAACACGTCAAAATTATGACAAAAACGGCAAGGCTATAGTAAGGCAAAAATGTCAAAAAATGACATGTCCCAAAAACAGCTGAAAACACCTCAAAACAGCATAAAATAGCGTGCTGAGACATGCCATAGCATAGTTCATTGCAAAAACGGCCAAGAACACAATAACAATACATGTCCAAAAAATGACAAAAACGGCAAGGCTATAGTAAGGCAAAAATGTCAAAATTGGACAACTCCCAAAAACAGCTGAAAACACCTCAAAACAGCATAAATTACCTTGCTGAGACATGCCATAGCATAGTTCGTTGCAAAAACGGCCAAAAACACAATAATAACACATGTCAAAAAATGACAAAAACGGCAAGGCTATAGTAAGGCAAAAATGTCAAAAAATGACATGTCCCAAAAACAGCTGAAAACACCTCAAAACAGTATAAATTACCTCGCTGAGACATGCCATAGCATAGTTCGTTGCAAAAATGGCCAAAAACACAATAATAATACATGTCAAAAAAATGACAAAAACGGCAAGGCTATAGTAAGGCAAAAATGTCAAAATATGAGAGGTCCGAAAAACAGCTGAAAACACCTCAAAACCTCATAAAATCGCATGCTGAGACATGCCACAGTAGAGTTTTTTGCAAAAACAGCCAAAAACACAATAATAACACATGTCAGAAAAATGACAAAAACGGCAAGGCTATAGTAAGGCAAAAATGTCAAAAAATTACATGTCCGAAAAACAGCTGAAAACACCTCCAAACAGCATAAAATAGCATGCTGAGACATGCCATAGCATAGTTCGTTGCAAAAACGGCCAAAAACACAATAATAACACATGTCAAAAAAATGACAAAAACGGCAAGGCTATAGTAAGGCAAAAATGTCAAAAAATGACATGTCCCAAAAACAGCTGAAAACACCTCAAAACAGCATAAATTACCTCGCTGAGACATGCCATAGCATAGTATGTTGCAAAAACGGCCAAAAACACAATAATAATACATGTAAAAAAAATGACAAAAACGGCAAGGCTATAGTAAGGCAAAAATGTCAAAAAATGACATGTCCCAAAAACAGCTGAAAACACCTCAAAACAGCATAAAATAGCATGCTGAGACATGCCATAGCATAGTATGTTGCAAAAACGGCCAAAAACACAATAATAATACATGTCAAAAAAATGACAAAAACGGCAAGGCTATAGTAAGGCAAAAATGTCAAAAAATGACATGTCCCAAAAACAGCTGAAAACACCTCCAAACAGCATAAATTACCTTGCTGAGACATGCCATAGCATAGTTCGTTGCAAAAACAGCAAAAAACACAATAATACTACATGTCAAAAAAATGACAAAAACGACAAAGCTATAGTAAGGCAAAAATGTCAAAATTGGACAACTCCCAAAAACAGCTGAAAACACCTCAAAACAGCATAAATTACCTTGCTGAGACATGCCATAGCATAGTTCATTGCAAAAACGGCCAAAAACACAATAATAACACATGTCAAAATTATGACAAAAATGGCAAGGCTATAGTAAGGCAAAAATGTCAAAAAATGACATGTCCCAAAAACAGCTGAAATCACCTCAAAACAGCATAAATTACCTCGCTGAGACATGCCATAGCATAGTTCGTTGCAAAAACGGCCAAAAACACAATAATAACACATGTCAGAAAAATGACAAAAATGGCAAGGCTATAGTAAGGCAAAAATGTCAAAAAATTACATGTCCGAAAAACAGCTGAAAACACCTCCAAACAGCATAAAATAGCATGCTGAGACATGCCATAGCATAGTATGTTGCAAAAACGGCCAAAAACACAATAATAACACATGTCAAAATTATGACAAAAACGGCAAGGCTATAGTAAGGCAAAAATGTCAAAAAATGACATGGCCCAAAAACAGATGAAAACGCCTCAAAGCAGCATAAATTACCTTGCTGAGACATGCCATAGCATAGTTCGTTGCCAAAACGGCCTAAAACACAATAATAACACATGTCAAAAAATGACAAAAACGGCAAGGCTATAGTAAGGCAAAAATGTCAAAAAATGACATGTCCCAAAAACAGCTGAAAACACCTCAAAACAGCATAAAATAGTGTGCCAAGACATGCCAATAGCATAGTATGTTGCAATAACGGCCAAAAACACAATAATAATACATGTCAAAAAAATGACAAAAACGGCAAGGCTATAGTAAGGCAAAAATGTCAAAAATGAGAGGTCCGAAAAACAGCTGAAAACACCTCAAAACAGCATAAATTACCTCGCTGAGACATGCCATAGCATAGTTTGTTGCAAAAATGGCCAAAAACACAATAATAACACATGTCAAAATTATGACAAAAACGGCAAGGCTATAGTAAGGCAAAAATGTCAAAAAATGACATTTCCCAAAAACAGATGAAAACGCCTCAAAGCAGCATAAATTACCTCGCTGAGACATGCCATAGCATAGCATGTTGCAAAAACGGCCAAAAACACAATAATAACACATGTTAAAAAAATGACAAAAACGGCAAGGCTATAGTAAGGCAAAAATGTCAAAATATGAGAGGTCCAAAAACAGCTGAAAACACCTCAAAACAGCATAAATTACCTTGCTGAGACATGCCATAGCATAGTCCATTGCAAAAACGGCCAAAAACACAATAATAACACATGTCAAAATTATGACAAAAACGGCAAGGCTATAGTAAGGCAAAAATGTCAAAATTGGACAACTCCCAAAAACAGCTGAAAACACCTCAAAACAGCATGAAATAGCGTGCCAAGACATGCCAATAGCATAGTATGTTGCAATAACGGCCAAAAACACAATAATAATAGATGTCAAAAAAATGACAAAAACAGCAAGGCTATAGTAAGGCAAAAATGTCAAAAAATGACATTTCCCAAAAACAGATGAAAACGCCTCAAAGCAGCCTAAATTACCTCGCTGAGACATGCCATAGCATAGTTTTTGCAAAACGGCAAAAACACAATAATAATACATGTCAGAAAAATGACAAAAACGGCAAGGCTATAGTAAGGCAAAAATGTCAAAAAATGACATGTCCCAAAAACAGCTGAAAACACCTCAAAACAGCATGAAATAGCGTGCCAAGACATGCCAATAGCACAGTATGTTGCAAAAACAGCCAAAAACACAATAATAATAGCTTTCCAAAAAGTGACAAAAACGGCAAGGCTATAGTAAGGTAAAAATGTCAAAGTATGAGAGGTCCGAAAAACAGCTGAAAACACCTCAAAACAGCATAAATTACCTCGCTGAGACATTCCATAGCATAGTTCGTTGCAATAATGGCCAAAAACACAATCATAATAGCTTTCCAAAAAATGACAAAAACGGCAAGGCTATAGTAAGGCAAAAATGTCAAAAAATGACATTTCCCAAAAACAGATGAAAACGCCTCAAAGCAGCATAAATTACCTCGCTGAGACATGCCATAGCATAGTTCGTTGCCAAAACGGCCTAAAACACAATAATAACACATGTCAAAAAATGACAAAAACGGCAAGGCTATAGTAAGGCAAAAATGTCAAAATTGGACAACTCCAAAAAACAGCTGAAAACACCTCAAAACAGCATAAATTACCTTGCTGAGACATGCCATAGCGTAGTTCATTGCAAAAATGGCCAAAAACACAATAATAATACATGTAAAAAAAAAGACAAAAACGGCAACACATGTCAAAACAAAAATGTCAAAAATGTCAAAATTGGACAACTCCCCAAAACAGCTGAAAACACCTCAAAACAGCATAAATTACCTTGCTGAGACATGCCATAGCATAGTATGTTGCAATAACGGCCAAAAACACAATAATAATAGATGTCAAAAAAATGACAAAAACAGCAAGGCTATAGTAAGGCAAAAATGTCAAAAAATGACATGTCCCAAAAACAGCTGAAAACACCTCAAAACAGCATAGATTGCCTTGCTGAGACATGCCATAGCATAGTTCGTTGCAAAAACGGCCAAAAACACAATAATAAAACATGTCAAAATTATGACAAAAACGGCAAGGCTATAGTAAGGCAAAAATGTCAAAAAATGACATGTCCCAAAAACAGCTGAAAACACCTCAAAACAGCATAAATTACCTCGCTGAGACATGCCATAGCATAGTTTGTTGCAAAAACGGCCAAAAACACAATAATAACACATGTCAAAAAATGACAAAAACGGCAAGGCTATAGTAAGGCAAAAATGTCAAAATTGGACAACTCCAAAAAACAGCTGAAAACACCTCAAAACAGCATAACATAGCATGCTGAGACATGCCATAGCATAGTTCGTGGCAAAAACGGCCAAAAACACAATAATAATACATGTCAAAAAAATAACAAAAACGGCAAGGCTATAGTAAGGCAAAAATGTCAAAAAATGACATGTCCCAAAAACAGCTGAAAACACCTCCAAACAGCATAAAATAGCGTGCCAAGACATGCCATAGCATTAGTTCATTGGAAAAACGGCCAAAAACACAATAATAAAACATGTAAAAAAAATGACAAAAACAGCAAGGCTATAGTAAGGTAAAAATGTCAAAATATGAGAGGTCCGAAAAACAGCTGAAAACACCTCAAAACAGCATAAAATAGTGTGCCAAGACATGCCATAGCATAGTATGTTGCAATAATGGCCAAAAACACAATCATAATAGCTTTCCAAAAAATGACAAAAACGGCAAGGCTATAGTAAGGCAAAAATGTCAAAAAATGACATGTCCCAAAAACAGCTGAAAACACCTCAAAACAGCATAAAATAGTGTGCCAAGACATGCCAATAGCATAGTATGTTGCAATAATGGCCAAAAACACAATCATAATAGCTTTCCAAAAAATGACAAAAACGGCGAGGCTATAGTAAGGTAAAAATGTCAAAATATGAGAGGTCCGAAAAACAGCTGAAAACACCTCAAAACAGCATAAATTACCTTGCTGAGACATGCCATAGCATAGTAAAGCATGTTAAAAGAAAAGAAGAAGAAGAAGAAGAAGAAGAAGAAAAACGCTTATTATAGCTCTATGAGCTAAAAAAGGGCCAAAAAAGGGCCAAAAGCATCATCATGTAGCATGTTGTTCAAATGGCAGAAAACTGCATAGTACACATTGTCAAAAAAAAAGGGCCACAAAATTTAACATTCCGAAAAAATGGCTTAAAACGCCATAGCATAGTTTGGTTGAAAACAGCAACTTTTGAAAAACGTACCTGAAAAGGAAAGAGGCTGAGAACAACGTGTTACCTTGTGGGGACACTTCTTAATATACCATGTTGAAAAAAAAAACCCAAAACGTCATAGGTAAGGCAAGGCAAGGCAGTTTTATTTGTATAGCACATCTCATACAACAAAGCAATTCAATTCAAAGTGCTTTAAAGAGCGCTAAAATATGAAAACACAATAAAAGATATAGATTTACAATAAAAGAGAAACACTACAGTTGCATCCAGACTGCTTTTTTTTAGGAGAGGCCCGATGAAGAGTGAGCTGTTTTACCAGACTGCTCAGAACAATTTTAAGGAAGCTAGCAGGTAAAACATTGAGGCAGCACGTGCAGGAACTGAGACTGGAGATAATTTCTTCCAGTGATTTGTCACTGATGAACTTAAATTGTGTCATATTCAGCATGTTACCTTGGGAAGCCTGCAGTGATGCTCATTATTCTTTGACATTGAAGCATTAATTGTATGTGTAATGCCTCATCATACTATAGCATGTCTAAAAAATGGCTGAAAACTACATATTATAGCTTGTAGAGACACGTCATAGTATACAATGTTGAAAAAAGGCCAAAAATGTCATAATTAAATATGTCGAAAAAATAGCTGAGAACGCCATAGTGTACTATGTCGAAATCTGTCAAATTTTGACTTGTCAAAAAAAATGGCTGAGACGACATGTGATAGCTTTTAGAGGCACGTCATATTACTCAATGTGGAAAAAAGGCCAACAAAAGTCATAATATAGAATGTTTAAAAAATGGCAAAAAAAAACCCAAATACTATAATATGGCAAAAACATCCAAAAAGTTGCTGAAAATTGCTTATCATAGCTTATAGAGACGCATCATAGTTTACTAGTCGAAAAAGGGGGCAAAACAGGCCAAAAGCATCACAACATAGCTTGTCGAAGAAGTGGTCAAAAAAATGGTCAAAAAAATGGCTGAGAACGTGTTATAGCTTGTAGAGAAACGTCATAGTATGTAATGTCAAAAAGAAGGCCTAAAACATTGCAATTTAGCATGTCAAAAAAACGGCAGAAAATGACATAGTATCTAATGACATAGTATCTTCTTCCACTTCTCCTTGGGACCGGCAGTAAAAGTCTATTGGCTGATGGCCCCCTAATTCTGGTTTAGAAAATGAAATTGTATAGTACATCGAAAAATCTCAAATTTTTGCATGTTGAAAAAATGGCTGAAAATTGCATATAATAGCTTGTAGAGACACTTCATAGTATACCATGTTGAAAAAAAGCCTCAAAAGGTCATAATGTAGCACGTCGAAAAATGGCTGAAAACAACATAGTATAGTATGTCGAAAAATCTCAAATTTTTACATGTTGAACAAACGGCCGAAAACCAAGAGACATGTCATAGTATAGTATGTCAAAAAAGGTGCAAAAGGTCATAATATAGCATGTCGAAAAAAAGGCTGAAAACGACATCGTATAGTATGTAGCAAAACAAAAAAACTTTACATGTTGAAAAAGTGGCTGAAATTCACATATTATAACTTGTAGAGACACGTTATAGTATACCATGTTGGAAAAAAAGGCCCATAACAGCATAATATCGCATGTTGAATAAATTGATGAAAACAACATACTATAGTATGTTGAAAAACGGCAAATTTTGACATGTCAAAAAGTGGGTATGTAGGGACCTGGGGACTCCACATATGATTTGTTCATTTGGACACTTCACACGGGGCATGTGTCACATGTCCTGCCAGTTCCTTCTTTAAAACGTCTAGTGTTGTCTTCTTTTTTCCTTACACAAAGGACAGCCATTTGAACACAATGTCCCAGAATGCCTCATGTTCTGGCCCCTAAGTGTTGAGTCTCCCACCGATCCATCTTCAGACATGATTGGTCCACCACTGTAAACCCCAAGGATATCACACAGGAAGAGGAAGAGACGTATCTGCCGATCTTCTGGCTCTCGCTCCCAAACCTCCTCAGAGGAAGGTTGCAGGACTGGAGGACCTGCTGCACCTTCCCCACGCTCACATCTGAGCTCGGCAGGAGCCGCAGCCTTGTCTCAGCTCTGCTCTTCAGGCCCAAAGAGACTTCACAGAAGTTAGAAAGCCACAGCTAACTTCTGAAGCCACACAGAACTGCTGTCTCTGTAAAGACCCCAGGACCGGCCAGCCTCCTACCGGATCCTTGGAACAGCACAGCAAAGACTGAACCAGAGCCCCCTTTCTTCAGCCAGCAACCCAAAGAACTCTTCTCCCACTCCTGGACTGGCAAGTAACATCTGGGCATAGCATTAGGACATAAGTACAGGCTGGGCAAGTGTTTACTATGTCTTTCATCACTCCATGTCAGTGCTTCCCCTTGGTTTACAGTTTTTCTTTTTTTGGGGCGGGGGGGTGTGGGGGCATTGGTAATATACTGATTAATTTGGTATAAATACACCATTGGAGAGAGTTAAGAGTGTATCAGTATATTTCCAATAGCCTGCTGTACAATTCATAAAGACAACACCGATCTACAGCTGATGCATTGCTCATTGCTTTCATTGATGCATTAATTTGGTCTGGTTTTACTCTTTAGTGATTGGCTACAGAAACTTAAATTTTACTGGCTATGCACAACAGGAGAAAGGGCTAATTAACATGAAGAAAAGTGCCCTGAAAAATTGCGTTGTTTTACAGATTTTCGCAGCATTGGATTTTTTTTTATTTACAGCATTAAAAAAATGGCCCTTGATTGAACAACATTGAGGATTTTTTGGAGGGTTTTTTTTTTTATCCTTAAATGACTTCTGTTGTGATCTGGCGATCTAAATAAATTAATTATACTTATATGGCATTATAAAGTCATACTATAGTATGCTGTACAAAATAGCATAAAAAAAGTCATACCAGAGTGTGTCGTCTAAAATAGCGCGAAAAAAATCATAGTATATTATGTCATCCAAAATAACATAAAAAAGTCATACTATCATTTGTTGTCCAAAAAAGCATAAGAAATGTCATACTATAGTATGTCATCCAAAATAGCATAAAAAAAACAATAGTATGTCATCCAAAGTATCATAAAAAAACTATGGTATGTCATCCAAAATATCTTACAAAAAGTCAAACTATAGTATGTAGCATAAATAAATAGCATAAAAGGTCATACTATAAAATGTTGTCCAGAATTTAATAAAAATGTCATACTATAGTATGTCGTTCAAAGTAGCAGAAAAATGTCATATTATAGTATTTCTTCCAAAAATGCACAGAAAGTCATAATATAGTATGGTGTCGAAAATAGCTCAAAAAGTCATACAATGGTATGTCGTCCAAAATTACATGAAAATATCATACTACAGTATGTCATCTAAAATAGCGTGAAAAAGTTATACCGTGGTATGTTTTCCAGAATAGCATGAAAAAGTGATACTATAGTAAGACCTCCAGAATTTCATAAAACAAATCATACTATAGTATGTCGCCAAAAATAGCATAAAAATGTCATACTATAGTATGTCTTCCAAAATACCAGAAAAAGTCAAACTATAATATGTCGCCAAAAATAGCACAAAAAAAGTCATAGTATGTTATAGTATGTCTTCCAAAATAGCATAAAAGGTCTAGGGCTGAGGCAACACGTCAACGTAATCGACCTAATCGATTACGTGAATATGTCGATTCACGTAACGTGCGTCGACGCGTCGCACCGATTCACATAGCGCGCGTAATGAATGCGTAAATCGGTGCTCATGTATCAAGTTAGAACGTGCACACTGCCTGCCTGAGCAACGCTTGTCAGGCGCGTCTAAGCTGCATGTCAGCTGCAGCACATCTGGAGAAACAATGGCTCGCCGTTTTTTTTACGCGTGACGCTCGCGTTTGTTGACTCTATACCACTTTATACTGCGGTTTAAACTCTCTCTCTGTCACAGAGATGAGGAAATACAAAAAAATTTGTAATACCTCAACGTCCTTGCTTCCCTTTCAAAACTAAAGCTATCTGATTGTGTCTCTTTGGACAGAATGCCATCAGTTGGTACAATGCATTTTATTTTGAAACATACAGGACAGGGTTGTCAGCTGTGCAGGAGCTTGTATAACTTCATAAATGAGTGGAATATGTGCTTATATGAAAGTACAGCACTCATATCAGCAGGCAGTGATATGCCTTAAGGCCCATTAAAAGCTGTACTATTTTGATGCAGAAATAATGGACTAGTTCTAATTATTTATGTTAGAGAAAAGGTATAGTGTTATTCAAATTGCATTAATTAATTTTACTGTAAGATGTTTTGTTGGACTGCTAGATTTGAGGTTTGTATTTTACATTGTTTTATTTATTTTGCTGTTGGATTACTAAATAAAAAATAATAAATAGATTGCACTACATTCCTTTTACTTGACTGGAACAAGCTCTTGCATTAATTTTATTTTGGAGAGACTTTATATCAGACTGTAAAACACAGATTACCAGTTAAGACTGGGCTATTTTTTGTTGAAGAATAATGCCCTGTAATGTATGACAAGTTTTAAAATGTTATTTTCAGTAAATTTGTTATATTAATTGAGTAATAAAAAATAATAGTTAGATCAATTTAAAAAAATAATCGATAAATTAATCGAAAAATTAAAAAATAGATTTATCGATAAAAAATCATTGTTAGGTGCAGCCCTAAAAAGGTGATACTATAATATGCTGTCAAGAATTTAATAAAAATTTCATACTATAGTATGCCAATCAAAGTAGCAGAAGAATGTCATATTATAATTTTTCATCCAAAAGAACATAGAAATGTTATACTATATATACTATATATATAGTACATCGTCCAAAATATCATAAAAAAGGCAAACTATAGTATGTTGTCAAAAATAGCATAGAAAGTCATACTATAATGTGGCATTGAGAATTTCAGAAAAAAGTCACTATAGTATGTCGTCCAAAATTTCATAAAAATGTCAAACTATAGTATGTTGTCCAAAATAGCATAAATAATCATAGTATAATATATCGTCCAAAATAGGATAAAAATGCCATACTATAGTATGACGTCTTAAATTACATAGAATGTCACACCATAGGATGTTGCCCAAAATAGCATGAAAAGTCATACTATGGTATGTCGTCCAAAATAGCATGAAAAAATGATACTATAGTATGTCGTCTAAAACGGCTTAAAAATAACATACTATACTATGCTGTCAGCATCAATTGTAACAACATACTATAGTATGACATTTTATGCTATTTTGGACATCATACTATAGTATGACTTCTTTATCAAATTCTGCTTTATGCTATTTGGACGACAAGTTAGTATGACCTTTTTATGCTAATTTTTCTAAGTTGCTCTAGGTCTTGTGTTTGTCGATGCAGGCGGGTGAATGTAATGTTATTCACTGTACCGGGGGAAGTTCAAAGTGGGTTTTCATGAAGTCTTTAATTTTTGTCACAGGGTTGTCGAGTGTAGTTTCAGGAGTAGCGGAGAAGATGAGATTGTCGCGCATACTTCGAGTTTGTAGGTTCATTCATGGCTCTGTTTTCTTTGGTGATGATTTCCATTTGTTTGGCGAGTGTTTTGACGGATGGCTGTAGAGCGGTGTTAACTTTTTTAATGGCTGTGATAGGGTTGTTGTCGAATTTTAGGCTTGATTTGTAGCTTTTTTTCGTGAAGCGAGATAAGGTAGTTGAGTTTTTTTTAATTGATACTGGAAGGAACACTGACCTCGATTTCTGTTGTCTGTGTCTGTAGATGAATCTTGTTTTTCCTTTTGGCGACGTTGGTTTTCATGTTGTGCTGCTGGTAGTAGTACCGGACAATTAAAGTTTTCAAGTCTGATAAATCCACCGATGTGGAGTCAATCCGTTTCGCGTGAAACATGGGTGAGATAAAAGGGGGGAGTGCAGTTCTTGTAGATGAAGTTTAATTTAACTTCTTTCACATTGCGGGCTGCTCTTTCTGTTTACATCTGGAGACAGGGCGCAGCCATGTTCGATCTCGCCTCCTGCCGGTTCTCGCGATACTCACCCTGCCATCCAGGGGCGTTAACTTCCGTTAATAATCAACATACTATTCTTTGACTTATATATATTTTTAATGAAATACTTTACTTTAACTTTTTTATGCTATTTTGGAAGACATACTATAAAATGTTTTCGTGCTTTTTTTGACAACATGCTATGGTATGACTTTTTGAATGGTATGCTTGTCGACATACTATACTATGACTTTTCTATGATATTTTTCACAACATACTATAGTATAACTTTTTCATGATATTTTCAACAATATACTACAGTATAAGGCTTTTTTGACGACATACAGTGGTATGAATTTTTCATGATGCTATAATATGACTTCTTAATTATAGTATAGTATGACAAAATTCCTAAACGTAACAATATAGTATGCCAATAATAATAGTAATAATAATAGTATGTATGGAATTAAAAAACATGATAAAATATTACAATATAGTTACAATATATAGTATTTTAAAAAAATCATAAGAAATAAGATTAAGATGATATTCAAAATTAATAATACATCAAAGTACAGTATGCAATTTAAAATGTTCAACATTCAAAATTCAAAACATGGTATATTATTAAAAAATGTCATCATCAGCATTGAAAATATGGTAAAAAGTCATGGCCTAGTACGGCAATAAAAATGTCAAAATAGCATGGTATATTTAGTATTAAAAAACTTAATTAAAAGCGATAGCATAGTATGCCTTTTAAAAATGTGATAAAATGCCATGTTATAGAATGGCATTAAAATTTATAATAAAAAGTCATAGTATAGTACAGCGTCAAAAAAGAATACAATATCATTGTATAGTTTATCATAAAAAAAAGTCTAACTGTAATATGCCAATAAAAAAAAACATGATAAAACATCATAGTATGTGTTTTAAAGCCAAAGTATGGCCTTAAAATATGACAAGAAGTCATAGTATAGTATGTTATCAAAAAATTTGATAAAACATCCTTGTATAGTTTGACATTAATAAACATCTTCCTTAAAAAAAAAGTCATTATATAGCATAGCAAGCATTATCAAAAGTCATGATATAATATAGCATAGCAAACATGACATAGTATAGCATTAATATATAATTTAGTACAATATAGTATGGTATTGTATTGTACATCTTTTAATATGTGATATAACATCATTCTTTTGTATGTCATTAAAAAATGTGATATAAGTCATGGTATAGAATGCCATTAAAATGTGATAAATGGTCATGGTATTGTATGGTATAGAGAAAATGTGATAAAACGAAATGGTACTGTACGGAAATAAAAACATGATATGATGTCATTGTATGGTATGGCATAAAAAAAACTTGCAAAAAAATTCTTAGTAAAGTATAAAAAAACAGAGGAGGTAAACCACAATGACATCAACCATGGGTTTGTGAACTCCTTTTTTGAAGCCTCTAATTTAGCTGCTATCCCAGTTAGCACAGTGCATTTACAGCTATGGTTTACTGTGATAATAGCCTACTTATGCGCATGCTGATTTCTGCAAGCAAGAACAGTTCTAAAATCATTAAAACACTGCAACAAACTAAATATCTGACACCTTAGAGGTTCTGGGTTTTAGTAAAACCAAATACTAGAAAATACTTTTTAGGTGACCAAAATGTTACAATTAGCTTCCATGAACTGAAATAAACAACAACACATAACTAGTAACAGCTACAGCTATGTCTATGCCCTATGAATCTGGGTTTGTATGATAGTCATGTTACCTAACCATTGTTGTTGCCATAGCAACAACTTGTCAATAGATGACATCACTCAAAGTGACCACGCCCTTAATTATGTGTAACTTTGAGCCTTAATACATAACAAGGAGTTATATAAAAAATCAGGCCCCAGGACAGCCACTCAGCCTTGCCTCCAATTATCCCCAGTGGCCACTTGCACTACTGTAGGGGAAACAACTCCAGCCCATAAAGTGTTTTCCCCATAGGCCACTATTACAGAGTAGACATCTGTAAAACTGGTGAAAGGACACTGTTAAGTGAATTACTTTTCATCATGAATTTTTGAGCCATGGTTGTTTTATGTCTGTAAAACTTTCATCTAGTCGAGCATGAAGTATTCGAAGTATGCTGGATGCTGGAAAAAACAGCTAAAAATCAGCTTATGCTAGTAGCTGGTTTTAGCTGGTTTTAGCCGGTCGTGACTCAGTTCTTGCTGGTCTTTGATGGTTTAGCTGGTGGGCTACAAGCCAGACATGCTGGTGTGACCATCCTGTTGAGCGTGTCATGCCAAAGGGGTCTTCCATGGTTATTTGCCAGTTCATTGTTTTCATCATATCAAAGTAAAAAAGTAAAAAAAGTAAAAAAATAAAAATCTCTGTATACATATCCCATAACAGTAGACTGATTTACGCCCTTTGCTTTTCATACTTGACACTGTTATTTCTCCATTCTCAAGAACAGTGATTTAGTTTCAATTTTACAAACTGCAGTGAATAAACCACCAGGAGAGACCATCACAAGCTGGTATGACCAGCTAAACCATCAACAACTATGTGAAAACATATACCTTAAGCTTGAAAAACAAGCTGGTCAACCAGTTTAATCATCTTCAACTGGTCAAGCTGGGGTTTTCTCAGCAGGGATGAGCAGAGCAGGAACTCACAGGTGGGGCCAGCAGGAGAAACACTACTGCGGATATTCACTGGGCTGCATACTGAGGAAGTAAACCCAGTAGCTAGAAAATTTTGGGGGCATAAGCGCCAAGCAGGCATTGTGTTTGGACTCAATTGGCACCAAGTTAGCGTCCAGGATCAAGACTATTATTAGGTCGATGCATCAGATGATAATTCACCACTGTACAGTTGCAATGATCGAGAAATTAGCTATAACGAGTAAGACATTTTTTGTTTTGTTTTTTTGGGTTTCTTTTACCAGGCTGTAAACATGTTCATTTCTGCTGTAAACTTAGGCATTTTAAGGTTATGTGGGGATTGACTCGTCTTTGGAGCCAGCCTCAAGTGGCCATTTGAGGAACTGCAGTTTTGGCATTTTTACATTTGCTTAATTTTCAAGCCCTATATATCTAAGGTCATTATAATGTGGAGAAGGCAAATGTCAATAGAAAATTTCATGACAATCCACCCAACATTTCACTCAAAACAACAAAATGTAAACCTCATGTTGCTGCTTAAGGAAATGTTGGGGGATCACCAAAGTCACAAGGATACCATGAATGTACATGGGTTTTCTGGCAAGACAGTTGTTGAAATATTTCAGTCTGAGCCAAGGTTCACTGACCAAACAACCAGCCAGCACACTGACATTGTCATCCCAAAGATGCGCAGCTAGCATGGCATAAAAAAATAACCCGTAGACTGTTCAGTCATCTACTGTATGTTATGTCATCAAAATAGCTGAAAAGTGGTGAAAGTATTTATGGCTTACATGATATCTCATAAGACTTTGAAGTGGTGTCATATGAGAGATGTATGGTTCAAGCTCCCCATTTTGCCTTTTGTGAGTTTGTGCAAGAATAACAAAGCAGTGATCCGAGTCCTTGATCTGGGCTCAGGGACTGGCCTCAGTTATGTAAGACCCAGTCAGAATCTGACAATACAGTGTGTGTGTGTGTGTGTGTGTGTGTGTGTGTGTGTGTGTGTGTGTGTGTTGGCGGGTTAGTCGGGTGTGTGTGTGTTGGGCGGTTGAGCCAGCTAATTCCTTGGGAGAGCGTTGTTAGCCTGGACCATTTGGGGAGCTCTCGGGGGAGAGGCGTTGCTCCGGTCTCTCATCAGGCAGATGACAGAAGACTGCGTGCTCTGCATACTGCACTCATCTCGGCCATGATAGCTTCACTGCACAGGCCATATCTCTGCTTCATTTACTCATTGTCTGATAATAACAAGTGTCTCCTTTCTGCTATACTCAATTACATCTTCATTAGCTTGCTAACTAGCTTAAAACAAACCAGCATTGTGTGTAGAGATTTTAAGTCTTTGTGACATTTATTACCAAGATGCCAGAGTCTATAGGTGAGGGGCCGAAAAGGGGCGTAACATGATATTTATTATGTCTTCATCTCTCAAGACCATTCACTGTCTCATCATAACGTCAATTCATTTTAATTTATCGGCTAATGAACTCAGTTCATTCATCATTTACTCTGTTATCTAAACAAGGCGACTGGCTGACACATTGGCCTCTCACTTTGGTGTGCTGCCAATCAAATACTGGTCTCACAGTAATTAGCTAAACAATAGGGAGTTGTTCCCATAAGACAATCTGAGATATTACATCAGATTCCACTGAAGATCAATCTAATGAAAATCATACAGCATAATTAGCTGTCGCCGACTTTTCGTGTACAATGAAATGACAATGTGGATTAGAGCGTGTACATGCGCCAGCAATGTCAAGTGCCAGACTGGATACAGAGCTTCAGATCTGAGACATGCTGTTGCCAAACCCCCCTGGGACACACAAAGTGAGCATTCAAATCAAATGCCTTTCAGTTTTATCTGTGCTGCACCGTCACATGTCCTGCATTCTTGCAGCTCAGTCTCTGAAAACAGGATGTGCCCCGAGTTTGTGAGGGAAGTTCCATCATGTCAGAGCAAACTTTGTTTGTTACCATGCAGAGCAGCTGTGGCCTCAATCAGTCATCTTCGCCTTTCTAAGTGGAACAGACAACACAGGAGGAGCAGGTTACTTCATACCACCCCTGTGTATTTCCCCATTGTTTGAACACTCTCATTTTCCTTTTCGGTCACTCTCTGTTCCCATTATTGGTCTTTGCTTTACAGTAATGTCAAATTTTAAGCTCATTTGTTCTCACTACAAAACGTCTCTCCCCAAACCAGCATCGTCTCTTGTCTCAGTCATCAGAGTTAAATAGTTAACCAGAGTTCAGAGCAGTGAACTTTCTAGACAAAGTTTTTTTTTAATGAGACATAAACAGACAAGGACCAGTATCTTAAATGTCCAGCCTCCCTTCCTTTGGCCACTGCCACTGACATGATGTCAAAAAGCAAGTCCACCCAGGCAGTCTAACTATAATATATCACCAGGGCCGGTGGCATAGATGACGGGCCATATCAGCCAGCTGTCTTGGGATTTTTTAGGGAGAAAACAATGGCAATTCAATAAACTGCTGGACCATGACATCTCTGTTTCTGAGAGGGCAAAACTTTTCATTGGCCTCCATCACCCTCAAACCAGAGTCTCATGTTTGATTACAATAAGCTGCAGCTAAATACTTCCGTTTGTTGACTGTCGCAGTCGTTCCTCATTCAGCTCCATACTCAACTCAAGTCTGGCAGTTCCTCAGCCAACTAAAAATAATTTTGCATACTTCAGCTGGATTATGCAGCTGATGTCACTCAATGTAAAATCACCAGTCACGAGTGAAAAATCACACCTTACAACCACGACATTCACCTCGGCCTTGTCTGTTTCTCTAAGCAAAGTTGCTTTGACACAGGGAGGAGACACCTGTAAATGTATGAGACTCAGCAGAGTGAAATGACAGTGGAATATAAACACAGCCATGGAGAAAAAGTCCGAGCAAGGAAACAGCTAAGACGCCCTTTTATAGGCGACTCAAACAATGCAGGACAATTTCCTTCCTTCAGTTCAAAGCTGGGATTTGTAGTAGTAATAAGTCATAGCAGAGTCAAAGCCCCCGCAAAAAGAATTGCAGCACAAAGTCTAAATGAGCATTGTTTCTCACAGCACAACTGACGCACTTCCTTTTAAAACTGTCTTCACATCTTGTCTGAGCTCAAATTGTGGGGTTTCCTGATTTGGCGGCAGAAGTGAAACTCAAAGCATAATCAGAACAGACATACAGGAAGCATAGGTACAAACTAAGGAGAATGGGTGAAGGGCTCCTGAGACATGTGGTGTGACAGAAGCAACAGTCAATTTAGGGGATAGTGAAGGTGTAGGCACACTGAATACAATTTGTTGTCAGTACTGCCAGAAGTGTTTTTTAGAAAAGTGACAGGCTTTCAACATTGTGTGTGTGTTCACAATCAGATGTGGCCAGCAAGGTCAGCAGTGTTTCTTGCACTGAATCTGGAACATGATTAAATTTACTTTCATATATACCAACAAAAAAGTGAAGTATATGCAAAATTCAATCAAAGGGTAACTTTATTTATATGTGCAGCCACCTGTACAACAGTTTATATATACAAAATGAATATTAACAGGAAATGTACACTGGAAATGTCAGCACATAAATGACATTTGATATTACACAACAGATCTGAACCCCGTGGACTTTAAATTAGTTTAAAACTAAAGTGCCATCTGTAATTTGTAATGGCCTCCTTTTAAAAAAATATGGCACTGAGGATTTAGGGCCCTTTACTGGCATAGCACTTACGGGAATTTTAAATGCAGCACATGCTTTCTATACTCTGGGCAGCGTTTTCTTGCATGCCCGCACAGATGGAAGCTTTGTCTAGTTTTGGGATTATGTCACACATCTTGGATCTGTTGCTGCAGGGACGTCTTTTGCCGGCTGGACGCGGCATTGCCAGGGGTCTGAGGGTGTTCTTGCATTTTTTGGAATGGAGTGCCCTTTTAATTTCTGATGTTAACCTTTTCCCCTGGAGCAGCCAGGGGAGCGTTTGCTCCCTCAGATCTGCTCTGGTGTAGATCTGCCTGTCTGCTCGGCAGTAGCCAGCCATGTCGCCCCCGGCCCGTTTCTCCCCGCTCTACGTGGCTCGCTTTCTCTCTCTGTTCACATCTCTGCAAAAGTGAAGGGGAGAGAATACCAAAAGCTCAGGCACCAGAATATGAGAACACACACACAAACATGCACTGACTAATAGGTGAGTCTTAGTAAGGATACAGGGGGAGCCAAGATTAATTTGTAACATTAATTCTCTCTGCGTCAAGACCACTGATAGCAGCAGATGTATGTTTTGTTCTTTCTGGTTTGTGTACGTGCACAAAGCCATGCGTGTGTTCACGGCCCTCTGAAACACCACTGCTTTAGTGCTGATAGGAGGAACATGGTGCTCATGTAGTCAAGTATGCTATTATCACTAAAGGTCGTGTAGGTAGTCCACCTGAGTCCCCAGACATGGCATTTACACACAAGAGGTGCTCAGAGATAAACGGGAGGTGGGGGGTGTTAGTACAGTCTCTGTTTTTCAATGTGTAATATAACGCACTATCTGAGTCTCTGCCACCACTCACAACGCAGCCTGCTGGCTTGTCGGCTTAAGTGCAAAAGGAATAAAGAAAAGATTGAGTGATAGAGGGTATAATTCTCTTAAATACCCACCTGCAAGTTCCCGGTCCAACATGTTGATAAAACTCTCAAGTTCCCGTGTGTCTCCAAGCTTGGCTGCAGAGAGAGCAGAAAGAAAAGGAATTTGAAACTAAAGAAAAAACAGCAGTGGAACATTTTTGTAGAGAAATGTGGCCAAGTTCAGTGGTATTTCCTTTAGACCAGAAGCTGGAAACTAATCTAAATCCCAGAATTACATATGAACCAAACGGCTTTTGGAGAAATATTCTCTGCTTTCTTTTCTACAAGGTGATTTTTAAACGCTGCAAAACCCAGACAGCTTGATGGATCCTACCAGGACCTCTGTTGTAAATATATTCAGGTATTCTGCAGTCAAAGTTAATGACACCGTTTTGTTTTCATCCATTGAGATTTAACAGTAGTTGCTGATGCATCTGCATGCAACAAAATGCAACAGATCTCATTCATTTGCACACACCTGAGCTAGTCTCACCACTGCATAACAGCACAAATAACCCCTGCAGGAGGCTTGGAAAAAAGGGGGGGGGTTGGTGGGGGGTTGGTGGCTGAGACGTCACAGTTGCAGCGGCATGCGGCTTTGTTGTGTAAAAACAAAAGAGCTCCCAGCCTGAAGTAGAGGGTTTTTTGTGTGGCTGTGATAGTGATCTGAGCAAACTTGATAGCGATCGCTGTAAGAACGAGGGCTATCTGGATGGAGATGGGCTGATGGGAGTCTCTAGTACCTTTCGGTGCCAGCGTTATTCCTGCTGTGTGAAGCTCCTCCTCGCTGGTGTTCAAACTGTTTCCCAAAGAAGCCTCGCTGCCTGGGGGGGAGAGGGAGGCAAGGAGAGGGGTGAGCAGAGATAATAAACAGCAGACAGGCACGAAGGCCAGCCTATGCAAATGATCAACAATGACAACAATTTTAACACAATGCAGGAGTTGCGCATAATGGTAATAACATAAAGCAAAATGAAGGTAAACGTGTGTTCACTGTTAGCGGCTCCCATGTGTCAGCTTTTGAAACGTCAGGGGGCCAAGATACTTTCAATAATGACGACGCACGGGAGCAGAAAAACACACTTTCTTCTTTTATCTCATAACTGTCGACAAACGCACAACAGCAACAGAAAAAAAAGACAATTACAGAAGATGGGTTATCCGTAATTGCAGTTCATTCTGGTACACAGCTATTGTCATGAACAAAAAAAACACTTTAACAGAAGTGTACAGGGATGTGTCCTCTTGTACCACTAATTTCATGCAAATTAAAAGTGTCAAGCTGCAGTTGTTTGGGCTGATAAAAGGGGGCTCAACCGGCACCCATGGGGACGCCATACAACCCCAGCAGCGAGTGATGCACCAAAGAATGTCCTTGCTTCTACACATTTGTACAATAAGCAATCACAGAAACAATGTTTTACTGCAATGGTTTTGTGACTCACCATAGTCCGAGTCCTCAACTCCGCTGTCGTCCGCCAGCCCTGTACGACTTTTGGCCACCTGCAGGACGTGCTGGTAAGCATGAGGTTTGCTTTGAAACGGGGCCTTCAGCTCCTCCACCACATCCTGGAACTCCTGCAGCAGCTCGCCCAGCTCTAGCTCCAAGTCTGCGGAAAATGTGACAGCAGTTGGAAGGAAACCACTTTACTCTACTGGAAGAAAATGTTCAGATCCACTCAAGTGTTTTCAGAGAGCAAAATATTACTGAATGAAACCAAATACTATCATCTCCTAGGTGTTGGATATTTCTGATTTTCAGAAACAACTCACAACAATCACACATCATATGACAATTAAATTAAACAAAAGCTAAACCCTGCGAATGAAGTTACTGTCAGTGGGTTGTATCAGATACTGTAATTTGATGTGTAAAAATAAACCAAATGGCCCATAAGGCATATAAAACATCTTACAGCCTGTAAAACACCTGGTCTGCTTAGTGTGATACATAAATACTACATTTTTAATTGTTACTTCTATGCTTCGGGCTGCAATAAAACAACACTTTTGGCCATTCCTTGAATAAATGCACAGTCATTAAATAACGGATGGCCACACCTCAGTTTTCCCACTGTTTTATGAATATGATAAAGCTTTTACAGTCCCCTACAGGAGCAAACAGGAGCAGTAAATAGAATGCAGCAAGAAAAATATATAAGCACATACATATTTAAAAATAAAGTTTGGAAAGTTAAAGAAAACAGCCCTCAAGAAGTAATTACATAAAGTTGTTAGATGTGTAAATATATAAAAATACAGATATATGTTTGGGCAAGCTTCATAAACAATTAGGAGAGCATCAGATCAAAATGCATCAAATGCAAAGGCGGCTCACTCTTTCAATCTAACTTTAATTCATATCAACATAATGTGATTTATGAAAAGGGATTAGGTCGAATGTGGAATTTGAATAGTTTACAGTACTGTATTGTCACTCATGCTGCGAGGAAGGACATTTCATCGCAGTGGATTAATGAAAAACAATTAAAGGCTGGCAGAGAGAGCTGTTTGATGTAGTGCCATTAGAATACCATATATGTATATAACATTCAAAAGCAGACCAATTCTATTAAATCTGAGAACATGAACTATAATGAGCCTGATTGTTACACATTATCATTTTAACCTCTTGTGTTGCATGCAGGAACCTCAGCTGGTGTTTTTAGCTCCTTTTTAATCTTTTGTACTTTTTTCTCTCCCTTGGATTTCATATTGTATCCATCTTTATTGTAAAAATTAAAACACGTTGTCAAAATACATAAGTTACACCCTCTCTGAAAGCATTATACAGGCGTGAAAGGTTTGTCACAGGCCTATGATCACCATCACTGTATAACCATTTAAAACTAATGGCTCAAGGAGTCGTTAAACTCACCTGTGGTAATATCTGAGGTCATGCTGGAGCAAGGAAATTAAACACCACCGGGCTGCTGCTGTGTCTGGGTTCAGAGCGGTTCATCGGGGAGCAGCGGGACAGAAGTTATATTATAAAGCCCTCCCCACACACGCGCGCACACACGCGCGCGCTCAGCTAGCAGACCGGACCAGCCAATCATGTTGCAGAAAAACCGCAGACATCTCCGGTAACTAGAAAAAGTGGGCGTAAAGTTAAAAGGAAAACCAAATGAGACAGAGCCGTTACGTAACTTTAGGTCGAGCCTTACAAGGGTTTTTCCTCCTTCATGCCTCAAAATTAAGAATAGAGAAACTCGATGGAGACTTATAAAGTTAATGTTCTCGTTTAGTGTTCATTGTGGAGTAATCATGTTTTAAGGAGCTTGCTACAATAGAATTTGACATTAAAGAGTGAGTCATTTAAGAGTTTCAGTAAAGCTTCATTGAATAATAAAAACTGTGATGACGACGATCAAACCACGTAGTTTGTAACGGTGGTGTCAGCACGTTTCATCTGTAAAAATAATTTTATATCAATTAATAATAAATAAAGGATATTTTTTATTTATCAACATAGATTTGTTTGGGTAATTTATCGGGTTCCTGACTCTGATGAATAAAGAGCACTTAAGTAGTAAAAGTAGTTTCCACATGTCAAACAAAACTTTTAAGTATTTTAATCATGCTGAAAGCAATGCAGTACTCTGCTTTACAGACAGAGGACCCTCAAGTGCAAATCTTTTAAAACCCCTGTCAAACAGCTGTGCAGGTCCACAAGCCTTTTCAGTGAAGTAGCCTTACATAAAGTCCATCACTCCTTTACCTAAGTGAAAGTAACAGCCTACTACAGAGTAAAATAGTCCATTACAGCAAAATATACTTAAAGAAACTTACTCATCAAGCCAAATAAACTTTTTGGAGTGTACAGTTTTATATTGGTGATAATTTATTAATTACTGAGTGTGTTGTATGATGTAGCATTTTAACACTGCTAGCTAACTTTACTTAAAGGTCCTGTGTGTAAAATTTAGGCAGATATATTGGCAGAAACTGAATATATATTCCTTAAGTGTGGGACTAACAAAGGATTATTTTATCTTATTTTCATTAGTTTATAATCACCTAAAACTAAGTTTTGTGTTACTGTTGCCTTCAAATGAGCCGTTTATATCTTCATACATGGTCGGTCCTCTCCCACGGAGTCCACCATGTTGTTCTACAGTTGCCCAGAATAGACAAACAAAACACTTCAAAGTAGCACCCGATGTCAGGGTGATGTCAGAGAGACTTCTTACATTTGGCAGACGTTAGATTTTGGCTGGGTTGACAATTTTTGAGACTTAGAATTTCGTGATGTTTGGACAATAACATTATGACATCTTGCCAAGGTAGGTTCTGCTCTTTATACTTACGAATAGGCTAAATGTTGTTATTCTAGGTCAAGATGAAGTTGGTGTGGAAGACACTGGAGATTATTTACTTGACTACACAACTTCAAACCAACAAAATATTGTCATCTGTTGTTATTCTGACCTTGAGTTTTGTTCACTCTACGTTACAACCATAATTCGACAAAATATGAACGTCTAACAACGTAGTTGTTAGAGTTCTTGTAGAAACTTGGCACATGGGAGAAGTTAAAGTTGATTGCAACCTGAAACCTCACCACTACATGCCACTAAATACTACACACTAGACCTCCAACATACTGTTGGGTAGTTCTATGAAATGCATATTTTACCACGTTCAAAACTTAAAATTTAAACCTACAAAGCATCTTAAGCTGTCAGATTAATGTCGTGCAATGAAAGTGCCCTGTGAAATGTCCTTCAGAATTGTACTTAAGTGACTTTTAACCACTAATGTTCACTTATAGAGAAAGCTACTAGTTTACATATTCTCATGTGAATGAAGCAGGAAACATTATCCATTGTTAACACTTATTAGTGTTATTTAGAAAGACTTGATCTCTGGGGTTATAGAGACTTCTGGAAATTTGGACAGAGGAATACAGTAGACACATTTGTGAGAGAAAAATGACTCAGAGACAGTTTTGAACATGATGCAGGTGTTAAAAAAACAGGTGGCAGGTGTGCTAATACAAACAGGTGTGTAAGCACATTTGGTAATAACACATTAATCCTGCCCGTATAGAGGTGTTGTACTTGAGTCTCATGCTCACTCATTGTTTTATTCTTTGCATGGGCTACAAAAGCATGTATTCAGCTCATGCAGGTAAACCTGTTGTTCCTCTGACTCCTGTTTCTGCGTGACACGCAAGGTAAGTGTTGGAGGAGGGGCCTGTAATGAATTATGCCTTCAGCTGTGCAGGTTTAGGTTGCTGCCTCTGTCCTCAGTGTTCACTTGCTGCTGGGGAACTTGGGTAACATGTGTGAGGGCGATGGGCCATGGGACTCCTGATAATATGAACTGGGCTGGACTACTGCAGGTCAGTGAGTCAAAGGTTATGTGAGGATAATCCAGTCTGATGGCGTCTGTGTCAGTGTTTCTGACAGAAAGGGTGTAACTGGAATGTTATTGTGCAGGTCTGAAAAATATAAATTCAGTCAGTGTGTGATAAAGTAGCTGGAGAGGCACTCAAGAGTTTTTTGGGTTATATAAAAAATTATGCCTATTCAGAGGCGTTTAAAGATTATAAGAAAACAATTTTGTTTTTTTTTTTTAAAAGTGAAAATGCTAAAATATGCAAATGCTACTTTTATTTTTGCAAAGCCGAACATGCTTTGCTCTTTGCTTTTTTGTTTTTTTCTGTGTGTTGTTTGTGTGTGAGAGTAATTGGTTGGAGATAAGTGCGGGGCATCGCATTACCTTCATTGTACAGTTGCCTGCTTTTAAAAGAGCTCACTGAGGCATGAAGTTTAAGCCTTATCACCACCAGGGAAAACTTCTATACTCTGTCAGTTTCAAGTGCAACAAACAGAAATCATAACCTAAATGAAAAATACTGGTTGTGCTCACAGTTTGTTTCTTGTCTCGTCAGAATCTGCTGGTCGTGGTCCATCTGCAGCAGATCATGTGTGGTTCTGTCCGGTTTTCAGTCCCAGAGGAACAGGAGCCTGGCATTCTGGCGGGGTCACTTAGTAAACACTTTTCACCTCCGTACCAGCTCCTGACCCAGGAGTATCTGTGGATGGACAAAAACACAGGGAATTTCTACACCACTGAGCAAAAGATGGATCGCGAGGCCCTCTGCCCCGAGGATACAAAAGCAGAGGAATGCATTATTTTACACAATGCTGTGGTGGGGCCCTTTGGAGACCTTATACAGTTCCCTGTGATCATAGAGGACATCAATGACAATGCACCTCATTTTGAAACCAGTGAAATACACCTGAGAGTGTCTGAGGATGTGACTGTGGGGACTAGTTTCTTATTGGACGACCAGGCTCAGGACAGGGATGTCGGACATAATGGCGAGCTACATTACCACCTAGAA
The DNA here is from genome assembly GCF_026936395.1 of Plectropomus leopardus. Classification (NCBI taxonomy): domain Eukaryota; kingdom Metazoa; phylum Chordata; class Actinopteri; order Perciformes; family Serranidae; genus Plectropomus; species Plectropomus leopardus. Next base: position 23,905,761 of record NC_142183.1, on the reverse strand, counting down.
GATTCAGAAGGAGTTTTTAATTTAAAAGTAGAAGAAGATGGGCATGTTATTATGCTGGTTGTGCAAAAAGCTCTAGATAGGGAGACTCTGGACCTGTATCAGATGGCACTGGTGGCCACCGACTGCGGCTCTGACCCTTTAAGTGCTACAGCAACTTTAATAGTCACAGTGACAGATGTTAATGACAACTGTCCAAGCTTTAGTGACGACAGCCCCCGCAGTGTCACCATCCCTGGAGACTCCAAGAAGAGCACGCTGGTTGCTCAGGTCAGAGCCACAGACCCAGATTCAGGCCCAAATGCTGCCATCGTATACTCCCTCAGTCCCAAAGTCTCTGAGCGGGCCAAGAAGCTCTTTAGCCTCGACAGCCTCACTGGGTACATCAGACTAACACAAGACCTCCAGAGTGACAACTCTGAGGAGCTGCTGTTGAAAGTGTTAGCTAGCGGCCATCACTGCCCCCCAGCAGACACACAGGTAACCGTATCCGTGTTCCCCAAGGCGAACCAAGAGGTGGCGATCAAGATCGGGTTCATAGCGGAGCATCAAAACCAGACTCTGGTGTTACCAGAGAACCAGCCCCCCACCGTCTTAGCTGTTTTAGAGCTTGAGGGTGACAGCAGCTTTAAAGGCTCATCTCTTGCCATTGAGAGTGAGGTGCCTTTCACTTTGAGCCCGCAGAATGGCAAATATCTGCTTTCCACATCAAAGCCCCTAGACTATGAGATGAAAAGCGAACATCATATTTCTGTAGTAGTGCACGGGAGATCAGCCCAAGGATCTGTGATCGCTCCTTCCAGACGTGTGATCAGGGTGTTGGTGGCAGATGTCAATGATAATGCTCCACGTTTCTTCCAGTCTCACTACCAGCTGGAGGTGGAGGAAAATAACCAGCCAGGAATGTCATTGCTGCGTGTGTCAGCATCAGACGCAGACAGCGGACACAACGGCAGGGTGACCTATAGGCTGGACACATCCACCATCTTTAACATTGACCCTGTGACAGGTCAACTGTCCGTGTCAGTCTCTCTGGATCGGGAACAGCAGGGTGTACACAAACTCACTGTGTTTGCACGAGATAGTGGCTCTCCTCCCTTGGAGTCGGTGGCCACAGTATCCATTCGTGTTCAGGACCAGAATGACAATGCACCTGTTTTTCTAACCCCTCACTTCATCTTTTTTATCCCTGAGAATGTCCCACCGTTCGCCCCAGTGGGGAGGGTTGGGGTGACAGACCCAGACGAAGGAGAGAACGGGAACACAGAGTTGCATGTTGTAAACAGCAGTGGACCTTTTGTTGTGGACAACACTCAGGGGACTCTGCGCACCACCACAAACTTGGACCGCGAGACAAACGACCGCTATGAACTCTACCTGCTGGCCAGCGATCATGGGCACCCACTCGCTTTGACTTCCCTTGCCAGGGTAACTATCTTTGTGGAGGACATCAATGACAACGAGCCAAAAGTGATCCTTCCCAGCAGCAACTCCTCATGCCAAACTGTCTCTCCTGAAACCATTGCAGGCACCATAGTAACAAAGATCTATGCCATCGATGAGGACTCGGGGCTGAATTCGGAGATTACATACACTGTTGTGGCGCCAGAGCAAAACAGAAGCCCCTTCCAGGTGGATTCAAGGTCGGGGAACATCACCGTGGCTCAGCAACTTCTACGAAAGGACCTGGGAATGCATCACCTGTTCATTGTGGTCAGAGATGGAGGGAAACCTGCTCCACTTTATACCACCGTCTGGGTTAATCTGTTGGTCAACAAGAGCATGGGGCCCTGCCACTTAGACAGGGCGCCCACCTGGACGGGGACATCTAACTTGGTTCAAACCCCCTCAAAGGCCCCCATCTGTGAGGTAGAGGACACCAGATCTGCTCGGGTGATACTGTTAGTAGGCCTGAGCATGATGCTGGTGTCCATGTGTTTGTTAGTGGCGGCAGCTGTTTTGTACCTAAAACAGAGGAGAAGAAGTCGACAGCAGAATAAGAGGGGGCACATCGAGGAGAACGAGATTCCACTCAGGCTCAAAGACAAATATTACTCCGACGACTAACAGAATAAAGCAAGCAGTGTGCGTAATCCTCACTCACACTTTGTCAAGGATGAAATCAGTCTGTGAATTAAACACATTTTGAATGTTTGTCAAAGGCTTCTTGCATTTTGATAATCAAATTCGCTGAATTATTCTGATACACAGTGTATTCAAACATTGTCAAGACTGTGACATTCTGGGGAAATAAAGTTGATCCATTTTCTGATAAGCTGCCAAGAAAGCGCAAAAAGGTGATCTGATAAGTGGAGCATTTGAGGTTACCAGCTGAGACTTGTAGAAAAATGTAACACTGTACAGCACAGGTGATGTGTGCAGCAGTAGAAACCATAAGATAGAGCATATCACAGCAAGGCATTGCTAAAATACCAGCATTACAGTCATTATCTTTAGGGATTATTCTCCATGACCCCTGCAGTGAGAAGACGACTGAGCTAATGGTCCGCTAAGTTGATTGGGCCTTTCTCGGATTTCCGACTCAGAGTGATGGGTAGTCTAAAGTATTTAGACACACAAAGAGGTTTAATGTTCCTCCGGTGGGGAGGTGATGAAAGTCTCTCAAGAAGCAGCTCTGAGACAACCACAGGGGGGACGGAGTGCAGCTGTGGACAGGTGAGAGGCGGCAGAGGGGAAGGCACACCACCATCTCAAGTCACCGCCTCACACCTGTTACCAGATAGTGCTGCTTCTCACCCACAGTGCTGGATTGCACCCAGAAGGCAGGAAAAAAATCTACTGTAATGCACCCAGTAACACCAACAGGCTTGTTGTTTTGATGACAGATGTTTGGAGCGAAATCACACTGTGTTCAAAGAAATCTTTACAAAAGCCAGTTGCTCTCGTGTGTTAACTGATACATTTGTATGCCGGAGAACAATTGAGATATCAAAACCAGGTTAAGTGATGCATAAAGTATGAATGAGTCAGGGTAAAAATGTGTTTACAAGTCTGTGAACACACAATTACACAAAGAGGGCAGGCTAATTGTTTCTAGTTTTTACTGAAGAAAATGTTTCTATCTTTACGGTATCATAAACTATTGAGCCATCTTTTCAAGATACACCTGTGTTGGAGGAGAGGAGGAAAGCCACGAGTCAGAGGCTGTAAAACAAAATGTACAACAACCTGGTTAGTAGAGAACAAGGCTTGTATAACACGAGGGCTGTTTCTCTGAGGATTTGTGAGCTAGCAGCTCAAAAATAAATAATCTAATAGGGCTGTACTGTGACACTAACTAAATTAACAGAGAGGAAATAAAGGACGATGCAGCAAAACTACAAATTAAAGAAGCATTTTAACATAAGGAAGTGCAAATTCCATTTGATTAAAACATGTGCAAATGAATTTCAAACAAAGTGTGGCTCAAAAGAAATATTTCTGACCTGATTATCAAAACTTCTCACATCCTTACAGACTGGATTTTTGGAGCATCATGTTTAAATATGCTTTCTGACAAAACTGACAAAAAAATAAGTATTGTGGAATAAAACTCCTTATGTGCCTGCTACTGCAAAAATGCTGTGGCAGGGGAAAGTCTGCCATCTACTGGACACAGTCAAAGCCAAATCTGAGCTCTTTATTTGTGGTATTTTGCCAGAGGGTGTAGATGAATCAGAGGACAGTCTCTCACTCCGCCACAGTCAGGTCACCTGAGATCAGTGATGCTTCCCTGCTGCATGCTGCTCTGCTCCACTCACAGCACATTTCATCTTAATCACATTCACACATTCACTTTTTTTTTGTTGTTTTTTTTTTTACAAAAGCTGAACATTTGATTGTGGGTTATGGGGTTTCATGAGCTGACGTGGACAAAGCAACCAGCTGGCATCGACCCAAACACCCAATGGATTATTTCTGAGATACACATCAGGGGTTTTATGATCATGAATGACATAACAATCCAGTCTAATTAAAATAGCAGTGATGTTTTTCTTATCAATGAAACTCGCCGCAGTGATGCTGAGAAATACCCCCCAACTATCCGGCTTAAAAGGCACTATCTGACTTGAGTAATCCACATATTCATGGTCTGTGAATGCCACTTTAAGCTCTGCTTTTAAAAAGGGGACATTCCAGGACTAAATAGACCCATTTAAGAGATAAATGATATCAGTTTTGCCAGCTGGGATCTTTTATGTTCAGTGCCGTATCTCAAACGCTGCAGTCAAACAGATAATATCTGACAATTTCCTAAAATCTGATGAGCATCACCTGACTGTCCACTGGCTCATATTGATGGTGTAACTTCAGACAGATCACCTTCACTGTCCATGGATATACAGCCACTTATCATTCCCATAGACCATCTGTATGATGCATGAGCTGTTTCTCATTTAATTTTATTCAGTGGCGTTGTTATGCCTGGACGTCCAAGGCTTCAGCCAGGAATGTCTTATTGATAGCACTGGATTCAAATATATAGACTATATACAGTAATGGATGAAGTACCTAAAAGTCATACTTAAGTGAAAGTACAGATTTCTACCAGAAAATTACTTAGGTAGAAGTTAAAGTCATCTGGGGCACATAGCTCACCTGGTAGAGCAAGCACCACATGCACAAAGGCTTTGTCCTCGCCACAGCCGCTGTGGGTTCAGTTCAGACCTTGGCCCTTTGGTGCATGTCATCCCCTCTCTCTCCCCCTTTCACTCATAGACTATCCTGTCCACTGAAGCTGAATAGAGCAAAAATAATCTTTAAAAAAAAATGTAAAAAGTAAATGTACAAGTAAATGCTGTTAATAAAAAGGCATTTTGCCAGAAAATTGAGAATTATAAAGTTTATTTCTTCAAAAGATGTAGGCTATACCACCTAAAAATTGAGCTCACATTACACTTAAAGAAAAACAAGTTTTTTCCACAACCTAATGTAAAGAAGAAAATTCCAGTTTCCCTTCTTTCCTACTCCTTCATTTGTTCATCCCTTCCTCCTCCCTCCTGCCTCCCCTGTTTTGTAGTAAGTAACTAAGATGCTTGGGAGAAATGTATAAATTAAATACTTTATATACTGCTGGGTAGTTGATTAAATAACACAACATCATTTATTAGTTGATTATATTTTGTAACATTAGTCTTCAAAGTAACTAAAGCAGACATATAAATGTAGTGGAGGAGTAAAAAGTACAACACTTTCCTCTGAGATGCAGAGGAGTACAATTATAAGTATAAAATGGAAGTACTGAAATACAAGCAGACTACCTTAAAATTCTCAAAATTTTAATGATTGCAGTTGCAAAGTATTCCATTTCTACTCACTGCAGACAACAACTACTCTTTTTTGACACCATGATTTATAATGCATCTGCAAAGTTTAAAAAAAACAACATTTGGAGGGTAACTAAGATGTCAGAGGACATTTTAAAAAGTATCAAAATTAGAGCTGTCAGTGTTAATGCATTAATCGCATTCAATAATGGTCCATACATAACACGTTTTTTGTTTGTTTGCTTTAAATCGCGCTATTTGCCAGCTGACATTCCTGTCTTTAAGAGGCTGTACCAGAGTTTTACAGTTAGAGTGATGATATACGAAACTAGAAAACCTTAGGAATCCAGTGGTATCAACCATGCCATGCTAGAACAATGCTCCAAATTTAGGAGAAATATTTGACAATGGAAAAAAATGGAATGGAATGGTTATTTCACAGGGCTCCCTTGACCTCTGACCTCTTGATATTTCAATGAAAAGGAGTTCTTTGAGTACACTTTATCAAGGCCCATGCAATGTTTTTGCTGTCATTTGATTCCTAAGACAATCTGGTTAGAACTGATTTACCTTGTCAATATGGACTTCACAACAGGTTTTTTAATGCAAAATAATGGAACTGAAAACATTTGATTACAAAATGTGATTATTTGTAATTAACCATTGAAATTCTGCAATTAATCACGATTTACAGAATTAATTGTTTGACAGCCCTAATCAAAATATTGCTTAGTCTAACAAAAAAACAGCCCCCAAATGTCCTCAAATCTTAGGAATGCACCTGGTTTTATTCATCAAGTTGTAAATGTAGCCATGGGCTTTAAACCAGAAGGCCTTGGAGAACCAAGTACTGTATGCCCTAAAGATGGGAACTCACTGAAGAGCAGAATAGAAAAAGTGGGGTTTTTTTCTGCATTTGCATATGGAGTTGCTCTCTCTATATGCAAATATCCGTCAACAATGAACTAAGGAAATTTCTGCTAGCATAAGAACCTTGACCTCCTCATTATTCTCCGCCTTGAAGTTCATTGAAAAGCGACATTGTTTCTTTAAGATTGCACTTGCAGTCATCAGCGGGTCTGTCCATTGTTGCGGGAACAGAAAGCGAGTTGAGGTTGATATACGGGGGCCGGAGACCAGTTGCGCATATCATCATCGGACCAGCTGCAGTGCAGGCAGCCAGCAGTTAGCCAACAAGTCCTGAACGCATCCTTCCAGACATGGGTAAGAAACTCTTCGGCCACTTGTTAGCTTTTTATAGCAGATAGAAAACGTCACATTATCAAATCTGCATTTTATCTCGTGCGATTGCACGCTGATATGAATAGGACTATGAAAGGGCATCAGAAGTTATTAAGTTTTTTTTTGTCAGTTTAGAGGTCGGCTACTTACCGGCTGATGCTCCGCTGATATTATGAGATTTATTTCATGCTTCAGATGGCAGGGCTACTTTCAGAGGAGCCTTGTCGCATTTGCTTTCTGTCGCAATCTTTCTCAATTTTTAAAGAGGTGAACTTAGGCTTTGCATTTTCTAGCAGAACAAGGCCTGTATTTTCATTTGAGTCACAATGAAGAGACGGTGCAGCTGTTTGTTTGGGCTAGTGATGTCATTAATTAGTTAATTAATACAAGGTGTGTCTGGAGGCCTGTGGGCTGATATATATATATATATATATATATATATACACACACACACACACAATAGTTACTGATGTTTGAGGTTCTGATTTATGTGGATGCTGCTGCTTGTGATGACCAAAAATCTTTGTGCACTCAGAAATATGTACTTGACCTACTTTAATTGACTTCCCTCTAACAATAGTTGTCTTTTATTTACTAGTTTTCTCACAGTTTATCTTTTAAAATTCACTCTTCCGTGCCACATTTAAGTAATGCCATCTGAATGACAGTGATCACAGTTTGCCTGTCTCTCACTCTCTCCCTCTCTCTCTCTCTCACACACACACACACACACACACACACACACAGCCATAGCCATGTAGAAGTGTTCAATTAAAGAGCTATCTTTTTGCCCCTCCTGCCATCTGTGTTTACTGTAATGGTACCAACCACAGTCTGTCTGCTTCCATTGTGCGTGTCTGTGTGGATGCACGCATGCAAGCGTGTAATGGCACACATGCACACAGTTGCATTGTTTGTTTATAGATTTGCTTTTTTTGTCCCCATCCTCTTCCAGCACAGACAGCTCCCCACTATCACTTTCTTGTTCCCGTGTCTCCCCAGAAGGAAGTCTATGAGTGCGCACATGTGTGTGTCTGTGTGTGTGTGTCAAGCATAGAGGTGCCTCTGGCCTTTGTTTGCTTGACATTGGTGGCCCTTGTACCCCCATGTTGCTGTGGGACAAAGACTGTTGTCTCTGCAGTCACAAAAGCAGCCTCTCTCTTGCTTTCACTTTGTCTCTCCTCTCCGTCCTCCCCCTTTTCTCACACTCTCCATGCTGGGTGGTGAATGGAGTCAGGGTGCGAGCTGGGGTCAGAGCAGACACATGCCCTTGGCCCTTTGGCATCCATTCAGACAGCACATGACTATTAGGGAGAATGTGCAGCTTTGCCAAGGGTATGAAAGTGTTAACAGCTGCAGCTCGGTCCACTATGTGAAAGTAATATGAACACATTTTATGTAAAAGGATGGTTCAGGCTTTTAAAGATGACTAGATACTTTCCTCTACTTGTTATCTAGGTATGTAGATAGTTTTGGTTTTATGTGGCCAGGTATTGAGATGCCCGTCCATCCAAATTCAAAAGCATTTCATGTGGTTTTCACACCATGAAAAAATGACAGCGTTCCTCTTTCTCTGGATAATCCAATTCATTGTGCTCTTTTTTTGTCACTGGAACTACTTTCTATCAAATAACACTCACCATGGCAGCAAGTTCTGTGAATTATCCAGCATAACAGAAAAAATAATTGAGTAACTGATTTTTGGGTTGACAGAAAATTAATCACCAACTGTTTAAATAACTAATTCATATAATTCATTATCAAGCATCTCTTTGGGTATTTTACTGTTGGTCTGACAAAACAAGACTTTTGAAGATGTAATAAAAATAACGCAGAAATCACTGTCTTTTAGAGGCTGTGGCACGCTGCCTTAAGCAGCCAAAGACATCCATTGATACCGATCATGTCAGCATAACTTTTCAGGAAGGGCTAAATCATTTTTCAGACGGAAAAACTGGCTTGGCCATTTTCAACTGGGTCTCTTGAACTCAAGATATCTGATTGAAAATGAGTTTTACGGCTATCCACGAGTCTCCCCCTACACTTGAAAAGGCTTGTTTCTTGTCATTTTTTGTTCCTACAGTTAATCTACCCCTTCAGATTAAAACTGTATATTTGTCTTTTTAAGGAAAAGGACAACCAGCCTATTTGAAGAACAATGAATCCCCTAACAGAACTCAAAATTTTAACTGTACCGGTACTGACAAAAACACCTTTTTAAATATGGCTGCAACTGAATGGAATAAACTTCCAGTATCTTTGAAGCAGAATTTTGAAGCAAGCTCTGAATAAATGGCTAGCAAATTGTGTCTCAGAATAGTGACCTGGCAAAAAAATGAATGCAGTGCTGTCCTTTTATGTTTCTTTTATTTCTGTACATAATTACCTGGATATTGTATTTGTGCCTGTTGGTCTTGCCAGACCTGGGATCTGGGTAATTGAGTTATGGCTTTTGGTTTTGTTGTGCGACCCCAAGATTTTCAGTGAAACGATCTTGCCACATCAATGAAAGTTTTCTGAAATGAATCAATAATGAAAAGATTTTTCAGTTACAACACCAGTTTTGAGCAGCATAAACAAAATTCACCTTCACTGGTGAAGCCAAACCTTAGAGGGATATCTCAAAACTAGGGCAAATACCAAAAATATCTGCATGGCCATTACCACAGTTAATTGAGGAAATGTTGTTGTATATTTTATTTTTTAATTATTTCTGTGAACTGACCCTTTTACAGGCTGCAGCACATGTCCATAATAAATTTAACTGAGTGGAAAGACAAAAAAAGACATTCCTCCTTTAAAAGACAGCACCAACTCTGCATCCTAATACAGCAGAACAAAGTCTGTCTGTCATATTGCATCAGCTAATTATGTGCCCTGACTTTCATGGTGCTGTGTCTCGACTATCAGGTTGCTATGACTGCTGTATGCGCTGTTTGGGTGGGGTGCCGTACTGCTCCCTGGTCGCCACACTGCTGTGTTTCTCTGGCATTGCCCTCTTTTGTGGTTGTGGGCACCAGGCACTCACAGAGACAGAGAGACTCATCGAGACGTACTTTGCCCGTAACCTTCAGGACTACATCACCCTCGCCTACATGTGAGTGGTAAATTTAAGCATTTTCATCATAAGAGAGACTTCTTTTTGTCTTGGGTTGTAGTCTCCATTCAGAGGGTTTCGCTTTTTTGTAACCCTGAATTTTCATTTTCCTCCTTTTTCCCAGCATCCAATATTTCCAGTATGTCATCTATGGTTTGGCCTCCTTTTTCTTCCTCTACTGCATCGTGCTGTTGGCTGAGGGCTTCTACACCACAAGCGCTGCCAAGCAAACCTTTGGAGAGTTCAGGAGCACCATGTGTGGCCGCTGCCTCAGCTCCTCGGTGAGAGGGCCCAGAGTGGGACAAGTAAAGGGGATTGGAGAGATTGGATGGGATTAATACACATATCACTCCCTGGTGGGTGCTGAGCCGAAAATCTTAAGGCTGCTAAAAAACCTTTGGGGACATGCAAAGATAAGCATACAGTGTGTGTTTGAGTGGTTGGGGAAAAAAAGGCTGAGTGGTTGGAAGAAGAGGAGGAGAACAGAGAGTGAGATAATAAGTAGAGCTAATCAGAAAAAAAGTAAATGTGGTCACTAAGTGAGTCACTGCTCATAAAAACACTCTCTTAGATTATGTGCATCAGTTTATTACCCTAATGTTTGTTCTGCTCCCTCCTCGTGCAGTTTATAGTGATGACATACGTACTAGCCGTGCTGTGGCTGTTGGTGTTTGCCTTCTCGGCGCTACCAGTCTACTTCTTCTACAACATGGACTCCACCTGCCACACCATTGACGTTCTGACGGAGACCCCAGCGAGTATCAACCAGCTCTGTGTTGATGCGAGGCAATACGGTAACAAGATATCTTTAACCTATGAGAATTTTATCCACAAATCACATTAAAAGACCAATACCAACGATGCATTGTTCCTACTAACAAGTAAGTGAGTCTGAGGAAGAGCGTTTTGGCTCGAAACGTCACTTATTTCGCAGAGTAAAATCCTTTAAGGGGAGCTCCCTGGTGTGCAGAACTCTATTTTTCACATTTTGGTTTATTTTGGATCCAGCATCCACTACAGGATGTGCATGTCTTATTTTTGAATCTCCTCGTTCCTACTAACAGCCTACATAGCTAAAGTATATTCCTCTGTGCCACAGACCTCCTTTCTTATCCAAAAACTATTAACAAGACAAGTCTACAGCCACCCCAGTAGCTCTGAATGTGTATCTAGGCACAGATGCTAAATGCTGAAATCAGCATGCGAACATGCTCACCATAGAAATAGTATGATAATGATGATGCTTACAATGACAATGTTAACCATGGTTGCCATCTTGTTTTAGCATGCTAACATTTGCTAATAATTAGCACAAAAAATAAAGTACAGTTGAGGCTGATAGTTTTGTAGATATTTGATGAAAACTTTGGCCAAAATTCAAAAAAATTTAATTTCTGCCAAATTTCATGGCAATCTATTCAACAGTCCAGACATTTTACCAAAATTCAAAATCTCATCTCAATCGCATCTCCACTGCATGGTATGGCACGGCTCTACTCATCTCAAATTGCAATTTTTTTTTTGTTTTCTGTTGATACTTATTTTGATACCACCTAGGTTCAGGATCCAAGTCGGCTTTGCTGATACTCTATGACAGAGTTAAAACACTAAAGATCACTGACTGGTGAGAGATAACAGCCACTTGGGTAAAACAGGACAGCCTAAATAAACCCACCATTTTTAAAAACCAATCCCTTGTCAATAGCATCCTCTTTTTTTTGTTCACTAGACCCAAATTTTAAACTGTCCGCCTGCAAAACTATATTCTACACTACACCGTAAACTTAATGAAGTGCAGTCTTTCCTCTGTTTAGTTGCAGAAAAAAAGTGTTCAGCAAGTGTTGCATTAAGGATGATCTTAACAGTTTGGCGCAGTGTCACTATGGCCATCAGCTAAGAGTCCCACCTATGCTAAGGGGGAAACTATTAGCAGTGGACAACAAATAGAGAAAAGGACCTGGTACCAAAGCACGTCACATGGAGTTTAACCATGCAATGGAAATGAGGCATTTTAGCCTGAACTTAAGTGGTGCTCCGTCCCACAGACCAACATTGCCATGGCACACTATAGTGTGGCTAATAACACATTTGCCACACAATGAGCCACACTGTTGCACTGGGTGACATATTCCTTCATTACCATGAACAAGGGCACTGTACTGTTTGAGTCAATCCCACATACACTGTCCTGATGGCACTAATACTCAGAAGTTCTTCAAATTTGTATTAATCCACGGCTGAAAAATATTTCCCAAAAAATGCACAATTTAAACTCATGTTTTATAGCATTTGGTAAAAATAAATATTTTTTTTCTCTTAAAAAGAATACATATATTTTGACCTGTTTTCAAAGATTTACATGTTCAACAGTAAGGCAAGGCAAATATATATTTATATAGCACATTTCATAACCAAAGGCAAACCAAACTACTTTACAGATTACCGAGGTAAAACAGACAAAAACACAAGCAACACCTGCTAAAAACAGTAAAAGCAAGCAAGCAAAAGCACAGAGAATAAAAACAATAAAAGCAAACAGGTAAACGCATTCAATAGTAAGTGCCATAGACAAGTCGAAGGAAGTCAAACAGTACATACAGAAGACAAAACAACATATTATAGGATTGGGTCTTTTCATGTGGTTTGTTGAAAGATATGAAAAATTAGAAAAATGCCGGTTTTATCCGTTTATTGTTTTTTGTACTTGACTGACTGAATTGAGTAGAGAAATCTGATTTTAACAGGACTGCTGCCATGGAATGCAGTGCCAGGGAAAGCTTGCGGTATGACTCTGTCCACTGTTTGCAAGACCAGAGAGGTAAGAACCAGGAAAATAATGAAAGTTCTGCAGTCATTTTCACCAATTTTCCTGACATGAAATGAAGACAAATATCATCACCACTAAATGCAAATCTCCTATACCCTATCAGTACCAAATGACCTATGACCTCTACATTGCTGCCTTCGCCGGTGCAGGCATCACACTCTTGGCTCTGGTGAGTGATTATGCCTCAGCTGGGGCCAGTTTGGCTGCTCTTCCACAGTGGGGTACAATAGTGTTATGGCTCATGTGACTCAGTGACGCTCAAAGTGTAGGCGGCGAGGCATCTCAGGCCTCCATGACTGATGACTTTTGTACTATTGCTCTCTGTTCCTCTTTCTCAGCTGACACAAACATCATAATAGTGCCGTAATGTCTGCTGGTTTTCCAGCCAGGCAAATGGTGCAGCCATTATACTCGCATGCTCCATTACAGAAGCTGTTATACGGACTGTATCTGCTATCAAATTAATGCCATTAGCAGTTAATCATATACTTTCTTTTTCATATTTCTGGAGTTTCTGTTGTGGATTTTTCTTTCCTTCACTTCTGTTCTGACACTTCCTGTCTCTGCTTGTCCCTCCATAGCTGACCTATACTGTGTCAACCACCTATAACTTTGCGGTTCTTCGGTATCTGGGGAGAAAGGGCATGGGTGCACGGTGTTAGGCTCACCAGCTTCCTGCCTGCTCTATCACTACTTCACCATCAACATGGGGATCTAAAGGGACGGCAACAATTCTTTCCTTCCACATCATCAGCACAGAACCAGCTGTGGTCACGGACTCTTGAAAATGTTTTCTTTATATTTTTACTTTTCATATTGGGAAGAATGTTACTTATTTGTTTTTTTGTTCTTTTTTTTTATGTGTGTGTCAGCTACTTTTAAATGCAGTAAGTCTTATTTCAGTATTTTCAATGCCATGTCACCAAAATATTTTTAAATTATTGTTGCTTGCTGATTTTAGGGTCTAAAATTGATTTCTACCTTCCATTGCGCTAAATATAAAAATAACACATCACTAATAAATTAACATATGTAAGAAATAACCACCAATTTGCGACGCATGTGCTGCGCGAATGCAGCTGTTGCGGAGAATACGGATTAACGGTTACCATGGCTACCATCCTTCACATCTGGTTGCCATGGTGGCAGACAAGCATGCATTTGCAGTCTCACGCTGACCTCAGGACTTTTCTCACGGGCTGGAGAAAAGCCTCAACAATGGAGTCATGCCCGTTCTTAAAGCTAGCCAATAAGGAGCCAGTTGTGGGGGGCCACCTGCGCTACGAGTCTCTGCCAAGGGTTACGTTACATGTCAAGGGAGAGGGTCTTCGGGACAAAGACAGGGTTAGACCTCTCTAAAGCCTCAATGGAGTTCTTCTGGGACTGCAACCACACACACACACACAACAGCATCCACATGCTGCTGCATGACCCCCACCTCCCTCCGAATAACTGAAGCAATGGATTCAAAGTGAAGGAATTTTAGATAATTTTGAATAGTTTCTTTCTGACAAAGAGATATACTTGTTTAGCTTGATCTAGAAAGGTCTGACATTATTTCTCATAATTTTGAGATGGCAAAAGCACTAGGTGCTAACTAATTGAGTGACCTCATATTATTAGACCTGAAACACATTGTTGAGGTGTGACTCCCCCCTGCTGTTAATGCATGACTGAGGTACTTTTATAGAGATAGGACAGCTTTGTTTTGTCTCTAATTCTTTAGGAATTTTGTTGTAGTTATTGTATAACACATTTTTTACTTACTTTAGCTGAATTTACTACTTCTTTTAAACTTTGGGTATTACTAACAAAACCCTTTGCAGCATAATAAGTAGATTATTCCATTTGGTGTAAGCTTTACCCAGCTGTGAGTGGTGGATTTGTCAAATGGCAGCTGGCTGTTTGATGATTTTTTTGTGTGTTGGTAAAATTTGATAATAAAAAGAATATTCTTTTGAAGTATTTGTGCTGAGTGCCTCTGAAAACATTTGTTTGTATTCTGGGAAAGGGCAGTGTCTGGTGTAGAGTCACAGCATTTAACTGGCGCTCCATCCTTGGCTTGCTGCCATATCCAGGGGCCAAGGTATTTTGTAAGGTGTTTTGTATTCTCTCCTCTTGTGTCCACAGGTGCACTGTTCCCTGCACTTGGCTGTGAACCAGGTGTACCTGAGGAAGCTGAGGCACAAGGCGAAAGAGGAGAGGAGAGGCTATGACCTGTTTGGGAGGCTGCAGAGGGACAGAGGGGGGACACTGTGCTCTCCATACCCTGCAAATGCGTCTGACATCTCCTGACAGTGCCTCTGGTGTGGCTGCAGGAGCTTTTCATGATGGCCATCACAAGTTGAGATCCACCATTTTGTGAAGTGTATGACGTGATAGTATTTCATCAACTGATTCCCTTCATTATTTTTGATTTTCAAATTAAAAATATAGCCACATCTTACGTACTATAATGTTCTGCATTTGATCAGTGTCTATAGAATCTATGCTTTCTGTAGCTATATTTCCATAAGTCAGAGATTTTGTTTGAAAGGCAGACATGATTTTTTTTTTTCCGCCCCGGTTTGATTTGTCAGTATGCGGTGCATGCTTGATATCCTTTTTTAATGAAGAGGAAATAAACAGTGTTAACTGTCTCTCGGGTTCCCACACATACTTGGTCATTCAATGACATTCAAGGTCTTGTGTGATGAAATTCAAACAAGGTGTATTCTTAAAATCAAAATTCAAGACATGTATTCAACTCATGAGCTTGCTGAGAAATTTAGTAATGCTTCATTTTAACACTGCTGCTTGTTGCTGCAAACATTTGGGCTTTTTCCTGACAGTAAAATGAATTAGAGCTGCATAACTAATCAAGTTAGTTGTCAACTATGAAATTAATCGCCAAATTTAATTAATTATTATGATTATTCGGAGTAATTTCTTAACAAAAAAAAGGCCACAATGCTCTGAGTCCTGCTTCTTAAATGTGATTATTTTCTGGTTTCTTTACTCCTCAATGACAGTTAACTGAATGCCGTTGGGTTGTGGACAAAAAACAACATTGAAGGGCACTCTTTTGGACTTTGGGAAACGCTGGTTGTAAATTTACTCTATCTTCTGACATTTTATAGATCCAAAACAGTAATAATTAAACAGGAAAATAACTGACAATTAAAGTAACCATTATTTGCAGCCCTAAAATGACTGCTGAAAGGTGCAGAGCTGAGGTATACTGATTAATTTGAGTGACCTATTTTAGTTTTAAAAATAGTTTTAAGAGCTTTTGTTTTCAAACTTTAAAGTCACTTTTAAAGCTGCATACTTTTATGAATTTTCAAGGCACGAGCACAAAAACAAGACAAGATAGTGTCTCCATTTGGTATGTTGCATGTTTTATTTGTAGCCAAGCACTGGAGAGTATTCACCGCTTTGCCAGCATGTTGGCACAACCAACTCTTATCCTCCGTAGTGCAAAAAGAGGAGTTCAGGGAAGTTTTCCATTAGATCAACACATAATCAAGATGAATAGACTTAACTTTCACACAGCTTAAATCATATTCATGGGTTGAGCACTGAGGATGAGACAGACGTTCAGTGTCATTTTGTACATTATTATGAAATGAATGCCCTTTGCAATTTACATAAGCCATTAATATAGACAGCCCAGAAATAAGTTTTTACATTCATAAATATTACAGGAGCATTAAAAAATACTGACATGAGACAGGGTTGCAGTGATGTAAGACATGAGATAAACATATTGTATGGTTTTGCTACCCACTGATTCTCAGGTACGTTCAGGTAAACACTGTGGTAGGCTACATTATCTGAACGGGATAAAAACTGAAATGGTAAAGAGACAACGTATTCTGTTTCATCCAGAAAACATTAACACTGACAAATGATAAGCTCACAGCCCTCATTTTTGCTTTGAAATAATGTAGGCCAACAGCTTGATTTCATTAAAATGCCCAACTCAGTTCACAGTTTAAGTTCACCTCATACTACTGTGAGTATCCATACTCAACACACCTTTACAATAATTATTATATAAGCCTACATTAAACCAAAGAACCATGTAATAAGTAAATATGACTGTACCTGACTGGATTCGGTTCACCTTCACAGTGAAGAACTTCACCAATATTTTGCAAACACACTGAAATACGATGCAATTTGTGACTTGAAAGGCAAATCTCGCACTGAGAGAATACACAAGATCGCCAACATAACAGGAAAAAAAGGGTATGAAAACATGCACCATATTAAGAACCCAGGTGCACTCAGAAGATGAAAACATCTTATTCATGCAACAGGCCGAGTAGACGCAATATAAAATATTATTCCAGCAGCAATCAAAAACACTGATGAGAGTGAATTTAGACCATGTTAGTCATAGTATGAAGCATTGCCCTCTGGCCAGCAGCAGTAAAACCAAAGGGAGCCTGTATGTAAAAGCATTCAAATAAAAGTACCGTCCAGCTGAAAACAAGTAAACATTGTTAAATTGTCTGAATACCCAGTTGAATGGTTCACTTAATACTGTATAAATGGACAGAAGAGGTGATGCACAGTGCACACAGTTATGGCCTTATCCTTGTGCTTAGGCTAGTTCACATTCAGCAAGAACAACCAGATAGACAGCACGGGTTGAATGTATCATAAAGCACAGGAAACCTCCAGAATAGGCAAAGCTAAAGGACAGGAATGTTAAGGCCTGCCATGCAATTAACAAGGCAGGTATGAGATTACAAACTCACCAAAACTGTGAAAAGTGTTAATTCTGAAAACAGACTTATATCAGCCCTTGATCAAACAGAATATCGCACAATGTGTGTAAAAAATAAAAAAAAAACATTGGAGGATGGAAATATGCTTCACAGAAAAATAAACAGCAGTTTATCAACAACAGCAGCAAAAGCAGTATTATTTTTGAACCCCGAGAAACACTGAACCGTACTTAGTAAACAGGCCCATGTACATAAATCATGGGAAATAAAAAAATGATCGGATAATGCCTAACTCGTACACCTGACACCTCCAGCTACACAGTCGCAGTGGTAAGAAATCTAGAATTAAAATGAATAAGGGCACCACAATAGCTCATACCTAATGCTTACAGTCAGAGCTGCAAAATTAAAGCTTACAGTTCCCTTCCCATTGAAGACAAACAAGGCCATCTTCCCTCTGAGTGCAGCAATCATTTAAGGTCCTCGTACCTCAAATCGTACTTGTTATTATACTGATGTTGGGAGTTTTCATGCGTAAAAACTGCCTGGATTGGGAACACTGTCAGTCACAGACATTGTCTGTGTCCAGAAAATACATTAGCTTCCCAATTCTGCTGAGAGATCAGATAACATGAAAACATGATGTTTTATTTCAAAGTCCCTCTAAAACCAAGGAAAGTCAGCTCATGGACAGGCTGTTGAGCAGTCACAAGACCAACTGAATGTTGCTGTGCCAAAGATAGAGTGTGCTCTTTAAGAGAGACCTGGTATACTCTCTCGTCCACTGAATTAACTATCATTTTGATGATTTTAATGAAAATAAATGCTCTGAAAGCACTATCTGATACAACTCCTGCATAGGCAGAGAAAGCTGAAGCTAGGTAAAAACGTTTTTGTGCAACACTAGTGAAAGCAGACGGGGTACAAAGGATGAGTGTGCCTGTTACAGTGTGCCTGTACCTTTGAGCAATAATTCAACTATCTTGACACCAGCTGAATCCTTGACACGACTGTCCTCAGAGCAGCTGTATCTTATCCATATTATCTTTAGTGGATACTGTACTCAGTACCTTGTACCTACAGTATGTGTACCATAAACAATATCTCACTGGCTCTTAAAACTAACATAGGGGAGTTTCAGCCAGAGAGATTAAGACAAGGTGGAGTCACACCTAACCAATCAGCAGCAAGACGCACGAGAGGTTTTGCGGTTGCCGTGGAGATCTATAGTACTACTCAGTAGCGCATGGTCAATCTGGTCCTCAGCAGCCAGAACCTCTCTGACAGCTGCCTCAAATGCAGCTGTGACATTAGTGTCATCCTTCGCACTGGTCTCAAAGTAAGGACAACAACCGTTCTCTTCACACCAGGCCCGTGCTTCATCCTCCCCCACCTCCCTCTGCTCCACGTCTACCTTATTGCCGAGCACCACAAAAGGGAACCGCTCAGGGTCTTTAACGTCTGAGTAGTACATGAACTCCTTCTTCCAGCAGCCGAGGTTCTGGAAGCTCTGCAGGTCGTTCACAGCAAATGTGAGCAAGCAGCAGTCGGCGCCTCGGTAGAAGGGTGTTCGCAGGGACTTGAAGCGCTCCTGGCCCGCTGTGTCCCAGATCTGAAGGGTGACCAGACGTCCGTCAACCTCCAGATCCCGGTTGAGGAACTCCACACCAATGGTGTGGAAGGACTGGGAGTCAAAGCGGTCTGTGACATAGCGGTTCATAAGGGAGGACTTGCCCACTCCACCGTCCCCCAGCAGGATCACCTTCAGGAGCAGGCTCTTCCCGCTCATCATGTTTTCCGCCCACCCAGCAAGGCCTCCACACCAGGTGGCAGACCAGGGTCAATTTAACCTAGAAAGAGGAAGAAACGCGAAAGCAGATGCTACTATCAAAGGGAGATGCAAATCATGTTTAGAAAATTATGGGGAAAATAAATAAAACTACCTGCTACTTAACAGTGAAAAGTAGTTAAACTACATCTTAACCACTCTCAAAGTCGCTTGTCCAAGTAACACTAGTTTCAAAAAGTAGTTCAACTACATTCAAACTACACCACGATCACAATATGTCAAGAATCAGTCTCATATTGTTACACAGAGGTACAACTGAACTGACACTGAATAAGGTGTACGTGTGTTTTATTACTAGGGCAGGCCAATCCTCACCTAGGCAGCTCAAGAGTGTAATTTAAGGATAGGATAGGTAGCAGCTGTTGGGGTGGAATAAGGATAATGCTAAACTTCTAGGGAAATTACTAGTACTCCATCTTGGATGCAAACTAGAAGTGATTTTAGTCCAATTGCAAGTAACTGTCATTAAATGACAACTGTGGCAAATAGGCCGGGGCATTTTGCCAGACTGTAGGGCAAAAAAAAATGTCTTGAAATTACTACGCGTATGTTGTTTGTATTAATAGAGATGCACAATAATATCGGCACATTATCTGTATTAGCAGATATTGGCTTTAAAATGAAATATCGGAATCAGCCAACATGCTGACTACAGCCAATATCACAAACCTATTTTTTCATTATTGTTATTGATAAAGTGAACATGTGAAAAACATCAACCCTGAAGGATTTTTCTTATTTTGGACAATGAATGAATTTTGCATACACTGAAAAGCATCGTATTTTATGTCTCCATCTGATGGTGGGCCATCACAATAAAAATATGCATAATATGATATCAATTCTACTACAGAGGAAACTTAATGATCACTAAAATTAGGACGGAAAAAAAGCAGATATATCAATGTCGGTATCAGTTATTGGCCAAACACAGAAAGTGGGTATGCACAAAAATATCCTAATTTATAACAGGGTGTGCATGTACATCCCATGCCCGTTTCCCTTTATAAATCACAATCAACTCCAAAATTGGCACATTTGAGCGAGTGTCTTGTCCCACTCATAGGTGCCCATAAATGGTCAGGGGAACGCCCTTAATTAATAATCACTCATACTACCTACATGAAGACGAGCATGGCCATGAGAGAAACACTGATAGAAATGGCAAGAAAATAAATTTCATACAATGTGAAGTTAAAGTTCTTGTTGGGAAGGTTGACACGCATATGGCAATGGTATTTGGTGAAGACAGCACCGGCATTACAAATGCCAAAAAGGCAGCAGAGTGGCAGCATGTGGCAGATGCTGTAAATGCTTTTACCTCAGAGAGTTGCACTATGGCCAAAATTAAAAAGAAGTGGTACGATATTAAAGTGGAGGCTAAAAAACGCATTGCCCTCCACAGGCAGTGTGTGTGCCATGGGTGGGTGAAGGGGAGCTCACAAGAAACTGGCAGCGATCATCAGGGAATCTCTACGCACCTTATCCTCTGACAGTGCCAAATAAGCCATTGTGCATCTTTATGCATTCTGATTGCATGCCTGTTTATACCCACCCATCGACTGACTGTATCTGAAAAACTACAGGTATGGGGAATACCATAAATGACAAATGGGTTTGCGCAACAAAAATGTAATAATAATAATATCAATAATAATGATTATAAACTTTATTTGTAAAGCACTTTTCAAAACACAGTTACACTGTGCTTTACAACAAAACAAAAAACACATTTAACACAGAGATAAAATGAGCTAAAAGCAATAACACATAAATGCATTATAAAACACATTATATGCGATATACTGTCTGACAAGCAGTTTTGCGCAATGAAGTGATAACATTATATTAAACTATGCACTGAAAATGGCAGCTGTATGAACGTATTTTGTCCTACTGTTCACCTTATTATTTATGAGAATAAATTTCACAACATGCAAATGTTCTTTAATAATTACGGGACATATTTGAGAGGTTATTAAACATTAGCAGATATTTCTTCTTGCATTTAGTATCCTAAATCATATTTTATGTGTGCGAATACACTCTTCATATGTGATACATGAGAGGTAATATCTCCATTTATCATAATGGTATCAATTTCACGCCATTTTTTTTTTCGTTTCATGCTTCTGCCACTGGAGTCATAGTTTGTCCTCTCAACAGTCTCTTTGTACACATGGGTCAAAGTTTCTGTGGAGGACTGCACATTTTCCTATCAAGTCTGTTTTTTGTAAATAACCCAAATTTGCTTAGAAAGTAACATACGCCTTCTTTAGTGCGTACGCAACATTTATAAATAAGGCTCCAGGACAGGCCAATCCTCACCACGACAACCTGAGAATGTGTTTTTAAGGAAAGGACAGGGAGCAGTTGTTGGGGTTGCAAAAGAAAAATGCTAAACTTTTATTGAAATCCATAGTACTCGATATAAAAATAAATCTTGCTTGAAAACTAGGGGTAATTTTGTGTAATTGCAAGTGACAGTCACTAAGTGACAACTGTCGCCAATGAGCTGGTGCATTGTGCCATACTGTATGGCAAAACATGTCATGAGAACACAAAGTAACATGAACTACAAAAACTACATGACCCAAAGTATTAAACTACTAATAAAAAACCATCTGAGGTTTGAATGTCTGCCACCCAACTACTGCAAAGTGCAGTGTAGGGAACTACATATAGTTAAACTACTTCCCAACACTCCTACTAAGGAACAGGAAATGAAGAAACATAGTAGATTCTCTGAAAACACTAAACACCCCAAACAGTCTGTGGGCTTGACTTCGCTGCTGATTCAGTGTAGATAATAAGGGGAAAAGGAATGCTGTTCTGACAATTTGTGTTCAAACTCAGATGAACCTTACTGACAAATGAAAGAGAGATGTGTAATGGTTGACTAGCTTCAGGGACACAATGACAGGGGTTAAGGACCGAGATGTCTGCCAAAGGTCTCTGATTGAAGCTCTGGGCTGAATGACTACAGCCTTGTTATTTAATACACAATACTAACTCATGGTAGCCTGCACACATACAATGCTTTCCAGCCATTGTTAAGACGTGAACATTATCCTGCATAATTCATGATATTACTTTTTATGACTTGTTTAGGCTCCTAGGTGTAGGAGTCCTACGCCACAACAAGAGGGGCGAGTCAGGATCATGAGCTGACACTGGAGACGACCACTGCACCTGCGCAGACCACAAACATGAACCAGCTTGTTGTCAACTGTGACTGGCGGCTAAAACTCTGGTTAAACTGTTTCGTCGGTGGTCTCTGCGAAACTGTCCACCAGGTGCATCTAAACAGAAGTGAACTACGAACTGAAACAGCTCAAAGGCTTTTACAAACTATAATGCTGCAGACAATAACACTGTTACATCGTGTAGCGGCTTAGCAAGCATCTCAGCCAACTAACAAGCTAGCCGGCTAGTCTGACGGCTTGTTGACATCCTATCCTGCTCAGGCTAACCGTTAGCCTCAGTGAGCATGCGACTCAAAACTATTTTCAAAAGCAACAAAAGAAGAAATGTTGCAGCGAAGTCATTTATCTATACCATAATGTCTCTAATATGTACATAACAAAAATGTATTTTCACTCACCCTGTTCCAAGTGGTCGGTGTTGCGTGGTCTGCCCTCCTCCCCTACATCTGACTGAGATTGAGTGTCGTGACGTGCGCGCCCCCATCAAAAAGGTGCACGTGCACACCGCCCGGACAATCCGAGGTCCTAAAGCCCGTAAAGTTCACCTCTATAACAAAGTTTCACTGTGAGTCACTGTACATACATCAAGTACATTTTGGAGTGCAAGTACTTCACTTGAGTATTTTTCCATTCCGTTCCGTACATGTCAAAAGGAAATAATGTACTCCATTACACATCTGTTATTTCGCAGATTAACAGTAGCCTATGGAGCATCTACAAAAAATACCCTGAATCTATAATATGTGTATTGTTAAACTCTACAGAGTTTATTGCAAAAGGTGTTCACCTTTTTACGGGTAATACATCAAACAAAAGTAACATACTATTAATGGGAAAATACAACAAATATCATTTTTTTGTTTTCATCAGCCAGACACCTGCCATCAAAAATTAGAGTTTAGTTAAAATCAAATGGGAAAAGCAAATGAAAGAATGACGTGGATACTTTTGTTGTTGTTGTTGTTGTTGTTGTTGTTGTTGTTGTTATTATTATTATTATTATTATTATTATTATTATTATTATTATTATTATTATCATTATCAATAGAGATATTACTTCTGCAGATGTGACTCTACAGGTTTTTATAAATGCACCATGTTTTAGTGTAGGAGAACATATTTGAAAATCGTTTTTACATCAGACTATTTTTTTCCATGACGTTTTCTGTATAAAGTATGAATTATTCTAACTTTACCATATGGACATATTGTGCCCTGATAAAATATGTTTGCTATATTCTGTAACACTGTCACAATTTGTAACAAAATAACAATGCAGTGGCCACAGACTTTTAATGGAGCAAAATACCCTCCGGAGCTGCAGGTGGCGGTGTGCTGCTTTGGTTATTTTGGACCCAAAGAAGAAGAAAAGCTAAAACGCAGAAGAAGAATCCGGCTGTTTTTATTCCCTCTGCTGTGCACCGCTGGCTGTGAGATACCAGGCTGCATCACCACTTCTCAAAACCATCTTACACGATGAATAGCTGTGTATTTTTACTTTGAAGAATCCTGAAAAAACGGCCCTTCATGTGTATACTGCAGTGACAATGGTAGGAAACAGTGTAAATGTTTCGATATTTGGTGCACGCTCAGAAACCGCTGACACGTAACGTTATTACTGAGTTGTTAAAGTCAAACGCTAATGTTTGTTGAACAAAGTTAGCTGTGAGGGGAAGCAACTGCTTCCACAACACTTTTATTTGGAATATGAGCACCAGAAAGGGCGTGAATTCATCTGCAAGACTTAGGAATCATATAATAAACAGATAAGAATTAATTGATTTGTCCTTTTGAATGGTGACCTACTTGTATCCGAGTTTCTGAAATGTCTTTCCTGTTGTGTTCAACCCTGTAGATGGCTGGTAGGGGCAGGCTGGTGCCCTGTGTGTGTTTGGGGATGTTTGGTGTCCTGTGCTGGGTCTGGGTCTCCTTTGCCTCCTTTCCAGATGATCAGCCTCCCCTGGAGCTCTTGGATGCAGTGGACCGAGGAGCCTTTCAGCCTCAGAGTGCTCTGTCAGAGATGGAGTTTGCCTCCATCAGTTCATACAGAGGACCTGGCAACACTGACCGCCGCAGCAACAAGGAGCTGCCAATTCTCCTCTGGTGGAGTGGAGGACTGTTCCCACATTTCCCCGGTGACACAGAGCGCATCGACTGTGCCACGTCCTCCTGCCTGGCCACAAGCAACCGCAAGGTACCAGAGATGTGTCACCTCATAAAGCCTTTTAGTAAAAGTCTTGGCTCCGACAGAGAGGATGCATGCTCACATTAATAATAATCATCACCTGTAGATGCTCTGCCAGTAATCTTGAGTTTGATCTTCAAAGGTCCAGCTGTACAAGCGGACAGCATCCATCATCTTCTATGGAACAGACTTCCGGGCATATGAGGCACCGCTCCCTCGCCTCCGCCACCAGACCTGGGCACTGTTCCATGAAGAGTCACCCATGAATAACTACTTCCTCTCCCATGGACCAGGAATCAGGCTGTTCAACTACACTGCCACATTTCGCAGGGAGTCAGACTATCCTCTGACCCTGCAGTGGCTGCCTTCTCTGGATTACTTGCTGGGCCCTGTGGTCGTGTCCCTGGAGGAGAAGAACCGGCTGAGGAGGGAGGGCCTGGCCCCTGTGCTCTACATGCAGTCCCACTGCGATGTGCCATCAGACAGAAACAGATATGTCCAGGAGCTCATGAAGTACATTCAGGTACAGTACAAAAGTACAAAGATGTTCTGTTGGGGACAAAGATGCATCCAGTTTAGTACCTGCGGCTTGTTGCAGCAGCTGCGTGTGTTCAGACTTGGCCTAGTTAGAATGTTAATTATCACTAAGTTGTGATTTATGCATTACTAATATAAAGGCTGTTGCACTATGGAGAAAAGTAAAAATATATCTTTTAAGTAACAACTAAATTATAAAATCATAACATCATAAAATGTCACAAAATTGTACTTACTGAAGGTAAAACAGCAGCTTTTCTGCCACATAGCATATTTTTAAATGATTGCATGCCATTTTGCAACACGGTAATCCTCTAGAGAGCTAATTTATTGATATAATATTTCTGTAATATCACTATCTATCTGGATTGATACGATGTGATACAATGACAAGTAGGGCTGTAATTAATGGTTAATTTAAATTGTCAATGAATCTGTTTATTATTTCCGAGATTAGTTGTTTAAATGACGATTGGCCCAAAATGACATCCTCTCTTGTTTTGTTCACATCCCAAAAATATTCAGTGTACTGTCACAGAGGAGTAAAGAAACCAGAAATGTACAATACAAATACACTGTCCTTACATATTTTCCTCCTACCGCCTCATTCTCATGAACAATATTTCTCAAGAACATCTTGAGGGAATATCTTGATGAACTAATTAGATTTTGGTAGTCAAAGGTCAAGGTCACTGTGACCTCACAAAACATGATTTTGACCATAATTCAAGAATTAATTTACTAATTATGATTTAAAAATGTAAATGAAATTTTTTAAAATAATGTCTAATAGGAGAAAATGAATTGATGGCATGTTATATCTCCTGACATGGCTGTATATGAGTCTGGACAGACATGGATGTAAACTGCAAATTCACTGGTTTGCAGAGGCATACAACCTGATTAGTCCCATCCTCTGAAGTTTGTTCTTAAATTAAATACTCTTTTTTTAAAATTTCTTTTAATTTGCCTCTAATCTTTTTCTCAACAAATAACAGGACATGTTTCTGCTTGACATTGAACAACATTTTCAGTACTCTTCTCAGATTTAAACCCCACCACAGCAATTCTGTACAATCAAACATAAATGGACTCACATGCACTGAAAATCTGTAGCCCTCTGAGTCTTCCCTGTTTCCACTTGCAGATACTAATACAAGTAAACAAGAGCCAGTAGAGTCAAAATCATTAATCTTCACCCATGCAACTGCAGTAACACCTCTGTAAATGTTTTTGTAAATATAGACCACAGTGTGATGTTTGTGAATCCCCATCGGGAAATGAAATGTTAGAGTTCAATTAGAAATGTCTAATCGAGGTTTTGTGAAAAATGCAGACCATTAAAAGTGTGTCAGAGTCGCATTAATAATCTCCCAAATGTTTCCGGAGATGATTCTCTTCTCTCACTCTTTATTTTTTCTCTCTGAAGGTGGACTCTTACGGGAAATGCTTGAACAACAAACCTTTACCTGAACATCTGGAGGACACGTCCACAGCCACCGGCGAGGAGGCCAGCTTTATGAACTTTGTTGCCCGCTACAAGTTTCACCTGGCACTGGAGAATGGCCTGTGCCCAGATTACATGACAGAGAAGCTGTGGCGGCCTCTCCATCAGGGCTGCGTGCCTGTCTATCGAGGCTCCTCTGTGGTGGCAGACTGGATGCCAAACGAACACTCAGCAATCATAATAGATAACTTCCCCTCCCCAAAAGCTCTCGCTGAATTCCTCAAACGTCTTGATGAGAATGATGATGAATACGCAAAGTATTTAGAGTTCAAGAACCCCAGACGCATCACAAACGCTCGTTTGCTGGAGGCTCTGGAGACCCGCGAGTGGGGGGTTAATGACATGAGCAAGCCTAACTACCTTAATGGATTTGAATGTTATGTGTGTGACCGGGAGAATGCACGACTCGCAGCAGAACGAGCATACAGGAAAGCCCCTAAAAAGAACCAACCTCCTCAGCCAAAAATGGCCAACAACTCTCACATGGGGTGCCCCCTGCCCAGCCCCGGGTACGGAGATGTCCAAGATTTACCTCCAGATGATGGGTGAGTTTGTCTTAAATTATTCGCTGTGCCAGGTGTGAAATCCTTCTCTTTCCTGTACTTTAATGTGAATAACAACGTCCCGAGGGGCGAGACATCAGTCTATTTTAATGTCCTAATTAAAATAGCCTCTGTGATGAGCCTAATCTGTTTGTATATCTGTCCGCAGATGGTTGCAAATATGGCCTCAGGATTACTGGCAGAGCCTGGACCAAGCAGAAGGGCTGGAGTCTCTGATAAGACATAACGAGTCAGACCCTTCGCTGCTGTGGAAGCACATCCAAAACATTGCTGTGAGCAGAGCCAGAGGAAAACACTGACACAGGCCTTGAAACAAACAGAGGATGGAGCACATCCAGGATTACAGAGGTGTCCCACATTATGCATCCCCGCTGTTTAAATGAGGGAATGAAGCAGAAATTACTAATATTTCTGCACCTGAGTCACCCTCCTTCACACTTGTGAGCAGTTTAGTTATATAGAAGTTTAACTAGAGTTTGATATTGTATTCGGCTGACATGATGTCCTTTATCCTGAGTTCAGTAATGGGAAAATAATGTTTTAGAACGCTATATGCTAATATTTTCCGGTGGTTTCATTGCTCTGACTGAGGTGCCATTGTTGCCCTTACTACTTCTTGCGTTGTTAACATTAACTGCATGCAGTGCAGTTGTTCCACGGAGGCACATTCTCCAGGGAGGCTGGTTTTCATTGGACTGGGGCAGAGCCAAAGACTTGTCCTCTGCACTGAGGGAGCTCTGCCTAACTGTGTGTGAAGACCATCAAGACAGTAGCCAATGAACTGCATTAGTTTCTTAACAGTCGCTCAGCAGGTAGCTGATGGTTATTAGCTAAAGTCACATTTACGTACAAGGCTATTTTAAGTGACTATGCAACAAAAATGTTATTTCACTGAGGAGCGCGAGAAGGCAAATGTAAAGTAATGCACAACTCCCCTGTGGGAAATCACCACTGCATTTGCAAAGTAGTTCTCAGGAACAGCTGATACATTTATGTGGCAGATACTTTATAATATTGCCCTAACTGTTTCATTATACGTGATGCTAAGGTCATGTTCATGTGCAATAATTTTTAATCATGCTTTTCTACAAGTAAAGTACAAGTAACAGCTTGAAACTCCATGACAGTATTGTGCATCTAGTAGCACACAGCATATTTATACCTGGATTATCTAGATCATTTTATTTTTCTAACAAAGCATCATACATGTGAACACACTATTTTGTATCAAGAAGAGCAAAATAAGACATAACATTTTGTAATAAAGTAAGTTTCTTCCATAACTGCTGTTGCTAAATTATAATATTGTAACCCACTTGCCAATATTAGTCTGTTCACAGCCGTATGTAGCACATCATGTTGCACAGACATGTCCTTCATAGTTTACTGAGGCAGATACAGCTTTCACCACCAGGAAAAAAAACAAAACACAAGCTTGTATAACATGTTTGAGAGATTAGAAATTTCACCTAATGTAAGAATCAACATTTGCTAGTCATATTGTTCATTCTAACGGCCTCTTTGATCACACTAAACCAAATCATTCCCGAGTTCAAACCCAACGCAGTCCAAACTTTGTGAAAGAGCAGTTCTCACTTTATATGCAAATGAACATGAAGGGAAGGGGATGAGGATAAGAGGCTGCTGAAGAGCTTCTATAATCAGTCGAAGGCTTTGGAGTAGCAGCTCTCACAGTGGACTTTCCCACCATGTAGGAACATGCTGTCGAGAAGGTCTCCCATTGGCTTATGACACACCTCACACTGAAAAATTGGGAGAATGTTATAAGAAAATGTAATTATGAGAAAATACAGTCAAGCGCATTGTTTTTATCCCTGAAATCCTCTCATACTAATGCACCGCTCCATTATACAAAGTATACCAAACTGTTGCAGCTTCGTAAAACACAAATAACTAGGTAAACTTTGATTCATTTACTGGTAATGTATGATATCTAAACATAGTTTGCATTTCAGACAAAAAACATATTAAGGAGGACAGGCATTATAAATGTCAAAGGAGTAGTTTGACAATTTTGAAAATGCACTTATTGACATTTTTGCTAATAATTAGATAAGAAGATTGATACCACTCTCATGTCTGTCTCTCACATATGATGCTAGAGCCAGCAGCTGGTTAGTGTAGCTTAGCATAAAGACAAGAAAAGGGGAAACGGTTGCTGGCTCTGGAAAGTCGGATTGTCCAAAGGTTAAAAAAATCAGCCTAGTATCTCTTAAACTCACTAATTAACAAGCTTCGATCTCATTTGTTTAATCAGTGCAAGAACACAAAATGTAAAACAACAAGTTGAGGTTTTATGGGAGGCAATATGCCACTGTTATTTAGCCATAAGCTGTGACTCCTGGACAGCAATAGTTGCCTGGTCACTATGTGGTGATACGGCTCAAGGAAGTGACTGCTCCTGGCAAAGAAACAATGTGGCACACAACTCCCTGTAAAACTACAAGTTGTCTGGTATTTGTACAGATTAAACAATCAAGATATACATGTTATGTTAAAGCTTTTATTAAGCTTTAGAGCTGTTGGTAGACAGATTATTAAACGATGGACATTTCAAGTCTTTTTCTGATCTACGTTATAACTGCAGCTATCAGATGCTTAAATGCTTTGTAAGATCTTTTCAAGCAAATTTAAAACCAGATTTAAGACTCTTTTGTACAATTTATCTTTGTCTTATCCAAGAATTGCAGGTAAATGTTAAGAAAAATTTTGTATGTGGTTCCATTCAGAGGTGAGTTTTTGTAGGTATGGTTATTAGAGTGATGTGAGGTAATCTACAATTCACCAACAGGTAAGTCTAAGTATAAAGTAAAAAGAAAGTAGTAGGTTCAGTGGTAGGTTTAAAGATTTTAATGCCAGAAATGTGGAATTTCACACAGTTTGACTCATTTAGACTAAAAGAAGGATTTAAAGATGGATAACTGAAATAGGATAAAATGTTTGTGGCAATCAAGACCTCACAAATTCAAATGTAAAACTTTAATTGCCCAATATTTATTAAATTGAATTTAGGAAATTTAAGACTTTCCAAGGACCAGCCAACACCCTAAACAGTCTGCAACATCATATTTAGAGATGTGTAGTATCAGTCTTCTCATCTAACTCTACAAAAAGCAAATTTTTGCCAAGATGTCAAACTATTTTTAAGGGAAACAAAAGCTCATTTCCTCCATGTCAGTCCCCTCAAGGAAGTTTTTATTGTCCAATAAATACCAATTTGTGCCTTCAGCTGAAATGTATCAAGCAGATGGATGAAGTACCTTGAAGCAGGTGGGGTGGCAGTTGATATTGAGGTGCTCGATGGTGATCTTGGCATCATTGCCCACCAGCTCCCCGCAGTATGTACAGGTGAATGACAGCGACTTGCTGGGGAAACACAGCCATTGAGACAAGTTAGTGTGGCCATTAACTCAAGCAGCTCTCATGCAACTGCAGCTCTGTCTGGTAAAATAACCTTTCTTTCCTGTGCGAGGGAACTTAATAAGTGTAAATAATCCTTTGATGTCCCCGCTTAGCCTCTTAATGAGCAGGCTTGGTGGAATTTCTGCCCTACTGCTTACACATATCTAGTTTCGTCAGAACTGGAAATAACAAGGTGGGGGAAGAAAGGGCTTTTAGCTGGTTTAAACAGGTTTAGGGAATCGTGTTGTTAACGGGAGTAAGTGGAGTAGCTGCTGTGAGAGAAACTGACAGAGCTCAGTGTCAAATAATTTGACCCACATCAAAAACAAGAGCAATTAGAGAAAGAAAACCTTCCCTAAGAGAATTTATCTGGGGTCATTATATAATAAGGACAGTGCAGGCAGTGCATTTGCATTGGATGAGGATGGGCCCTTGCAAGGGATTCAGATTGCAACCTAAAAATACACCAGTGTCAACAGAAGATCTCACATTAAATTACAAATAGTACCATTTGCTACATTTGCTAAATATGCCCTCAATAAGGCAAACCCATCTTTTTTTTCTTTTTGAAAAAAAATATTTATGACAAAATTATATGAATATTTTATATAAACTTTCAAGACTAAAAATAAACTATTACTAAACTAATAAATTAAATGGATAATTTATTATTTGCACTGAAGATCAAAGATCAGTTTTAAGGCAGAAGTGAAAATGCTGAAAAGAGCTGATTTGTCACTCTTAGGGCGGTGTCCATCAAAGCATTTTTTCCTGAGGCCAGTGAATTTTTGAAATGATTTGCACTGGGAGTGCAGCATTTTTATACTATGCTACAAATGACAGCAGCATGACAAAGCACTTAACGACTAGTCTACGCTAAGTACCGCATGTTTGGGATTTTTTCGGAGTGCTGAGAGTTTAAAAATGTTCAACTATGAGTAAAATGCTGTGCTTGTCACTGTCACTTTTTACCTAGCTATACACTCACAATGGAGGAGGGGCAGGACATGAACCATAAAGACCAACCATCACATCTTAAAGGTGCTAAACAGCAAAATTAGAGGAGAAATATGTTGCTGGTAATATACTGTGTATGTTAATATATGTTTCTTCTAATGAACCCATATAGCTCAGTGGGACCGCCCTCTCTTCCCACATGCTTCAGCCTTCCCCTCATCCAGAGCAAATACTCTACCTTGTTCTGACATTTTTACTTCTACACATATTCCATATCATAGCATTTAGACACAACCAAAGTGTATAAGCTGGTAACACTGCAACTCCAAAGTGCTCCCACATGTCCCCAGCTGGGAATGAGGGGTGTCTGACTTTTTCAGCTGAGAAAAAAAACACTTTTGGGGACACAGGGCCTAAGTGTCAGTGATAAATTGAGCTGGAAGTGTCAGTTGAAGTGAAGGTCCTGAAAGATCTAAGTGCCAGTGCAAGTGTGTAGCCTAACCTCAAAAATGTCAGTA
The DNA here is from genome assembly GCF_026936395.1 of Plectropomus leopardus. Classification (NCBI taxonomy): domain Eukaryota; kingdom Metazoa; phylum Chordata; class Actinopteri; order Perciformes; family Serranidae; genus Plectropomus; species Plectropomus leopardus. Next base: position 23,873,868 of record NC_142183.1, on the reverse strand, counting down.
AAAGTGGCTTGTGGGACTAAATAGAGGTCAAAATTTCAAAGGCAAAGACCTGAAGGGTTTAGGGCGTTAGTCATAGCATAAGCATTGAAATGCACTAAACTGTCAGTTGAAGAGAAACGGATAAATGCAGTTGAAATGTCAGTTAAATCGTCATTTAAATAGCAAGAGATGAAAGCAGCTGAAGTATCAAGGGAGAAAGTTTTATATCTGGTTTAATAATAAGTTATGTTATTACCTGGCATAAGTGGAGGGGCTGCTGTAAGAGTAACTGGCTGAGCTTGATGTCAAATAATCAGACCGACTGTGGAAAAAAGAGCAGTCATCATAAAAGCAGTGTTGGGAGGTTTATTCAGCAATTTTTATTTTAATCAATATTATTTGATTGTGTAAATAATGTATTGGTCCCACCTAGTGCTGAAGTCTTTGGCATTATGCAAGGACAGCTCTGTTGCATTGACATACTCCTTCAAATACACAAACCCCCTTGAGGTGAGGCAGACAGAGGAGAGAGTGAGTTAAGATGCATAGTTCAAACATTAGCTGTCACTTTAATTTAAATGCCTAGTTTGTAAAAATCACTCACTTTTTGGCCTCAGGTTCTGGTGTCTGGACAGGCTGGTCTTCTTCAATCACAGTCCTGGAATAGGTTTCATAGCTGGAGACAGAGTGTGGCGGCGTTAGTCTCATCTTTCACTTACAGACGACAGTAGTGTGATGGGTTATACAGAAGGACTCTACATCTGTCAAATGTAACTCAGGAGGTAATCATTTTCTGCCATCGCTTGTTAATGGCATGCTGTTTAACGGGCTGTGATTTGACAAAAGGACATCTCTAATACACATCATTAATCTGACATCTGGAGACTGATAATTAGAGGGAAGGAAATGAGGGCAAATTGAAAGACAATGGGAGTGCAGATCTTGTCATTTAACTTCAGTAATAGAGTTGAGTCAGGAGTCTGATGACACAGAAATGTTGCAGGAGTTGCAGGTAACTTAAGATGCAGACTGCAGTATATAAGCGGATACAGCTGTGTTCCCACAGGGTTTGGCCTAAATCTCTCACCCTTTAACTAAGACGGCTGTGTTACAAACACAAAGACATAAGCAGATCTAGTAGGTGAAAGTGTGAAACACGCCCAGATTACCTAAAGCTTATGTGGTGTGTGTTTGATTTTAAATACATTTCATTAAATTAAACATTTATTCCACTCAAAGAAAAACCAGGTAAGTTTAAAAGAATACTTCATCCAACTGACCATCTGTTTATCAATTACTCAAAGTGTGTGACACTAAAGAAAACTTTTTCTTATATGCCTCCACTGTGAAAAGAGAATTCAAAAAGTAATGTTTTAGCGAAAATGCATGTTTTTGGATTTTTAATTATACTGAACAGATTGTGTGAGAATTCGTGAACAGATGTTTTGATATAGTTTTGATGTTAAACGTCCCTTTTTACTAAAATTCACGAAGAGTGTTTTTTGGCGTCTCCGTTGACCTTGCAAAGACTCATAGCACTTCACTGATTAATTTGTAATGCATTTCATTTTGTAAATACAAACCTTTGCTTATTTGTACATTTTAGCAATTTTGTATTCTCCCTAGTGTTGAGATTTTGATCAATTATGGAATCTTTGTTTTTATCTTTTTCCTTTTATTCATGATTAGGGAAGGTATCTCAATAAGCCATTTCTTTGCTTCTAACCTCTCCTGCACAATGTTTCAAGTTTGTATTTTATTCCTCTGTATTTAAAAAACTAAACTAAACCAAACTGTGGAGACAGATTCAATGTAACACAGGGTAAGTCATTTATATACTAATAGTCATATTGCAAGTGAAGTATTCTTTAGACTCACATGCAGTACCACATCCTTGCGTCAAACAAAAGACATAAAGCTCCACTTTAAGGAGAGTTTCTTTGCAAAAGTAAGAAAATCAACAGACCACACAGCAGAAAATAACACTCTGGAGAAAGTATTCTTGCATTATGCTGTCTGACGTAAAGATCATAAACTTACCGATCCATAGCAGGCTGTGGCTCACTGTGTATCTCTCTGGAAAGTGAAGAAAACTGTATTAGACTTTGAGTGTAGGCTGTAGCAGTCAATAAGCTGGACTCTATCCACTGAGCAAGAACTCTGCAGTTATTATGAGTGTATGAGGCTGATCTTTCTGACTCGCTGCTCCAAAGAGGTCAGGATCTATTGACCAGGTGTGGTCTCTTTTTCTATTGTACTGCAGCATTGCCTCATTTTGAGCCCTCCTCCCCATGCATTGCAAACATAACCTTCATGCCTCTCATGCTCTGAATTCCTTGTAATCTCCCCAGTTTGGAGGAAAGTTTAAATCATTTCAAACCTGATGGTGGTGATGGTTGTCACTGTCTCTGTCTGTGTATCCCTGGGGCTACAAAACAGGACAGTCCTGCATTATAATATGTTTGGCAGTACAGGTGATGGCATTAGAGTAAAAATAACAAGTTGAGAAGGAGTTGATTATTCTCAGACTGAGCCGTGAGGAAGTTTCAACTTGTATTTAGCTTGCTTTCAATTAAATGGTTGACAGGCACTGAATTTTAAGATGCTATAATGACATCCCGCTGAAATTGTGAAAAATAAAAAGTGGTTTAATATGCATGTAATGAGCCCAGCCACAGCGGAGATACCTTTCTTCCTCTTTCCTCTCGTCCTCTTCCTCTTCAGTGGTGATAGTATAGACTGTGGGTGATGTCCACCTGTCCCATGGGGAGTCGTTCTCTTTGGACCTTTGGCACAAACAAAGGCATGACATTGTAGCATGACAGACAAATTCACAGTGTTCATTGTAAAGAGAAAAAAGCTGAAAGGGGATCTGTTTACCGTGATTGTGAGGAAAAGTTGTAACAAATACAGTATATCTGACCTATTTTCATCAGCACCAGTGCACAATGTTTTCTGGCTCAGTGAGTAGATGCTACAAAAGCCTTCACCGTGGTGAAAGGGAAGGAGGTTATGGGAATAAAAGGAGCAGACACACACGTGGGGCTTTTAATAAAAAGATGACTTACTTTCTCTCAAACATGACCAGCGTCTGTTGATCTACAGTTTGGCCTCCCGTTGCGGCTTCTTGGCTGAGAGGGGACATACATTGAAAGGCTTTTAGCGCGTAATGGACATGGATGAGTGCATGTAGATGAATGAAACATAGTGGTCTGCATTGTGTTGTAGTGTAAGAGTAAATCCAAGTGTGTCATCACCTTTCCTCTGTGTTATCCTGCTGAGGTGTGCTGGTTTCCCATGTGTGTGCCCATGACCGCTGAGAGCTGAGACTGGAGAGAGAGATGATGTAGACGTTATGACAGATCAAGCATATCAGACGCTAATGTGTGCGGTTTGAGAGAGTCAGTACTGCAGGTCCACAGTCTTCCTTCCCCACTCTTCTCTCACTCATACATCCATGACACAATTATGCACTAAACTCAGTTTTAATACCTTGTGCTGTCAGTGCTGATAGGGATGACGTTGTCTGTGAGGGATTCCAACGCATTACTGCTAATACTGTCAAACACACGCACACATAAAAAGGGGTGGAAAACATAAAAATCGAACAAAATGGGTTGCCCTGGAGGCTCAGAGCACTGCATATGAACCTCAAAGTCCCCAGTTCAAATCCAGCTTGCTAAATGTCACTGCCCTACTGCTCTTTCTCCCCTCATTTTCTGTCACCCTTCTCTATTGCTCTCTAATAAAGGCATATTATCCAAAACAGAAAAAAAAACATCTTAATAAATTGAAGTTAAAAAACATATTAATGAATTGTGTATGCTTTGAATTATTTAATGAAGTAAAAGGGGTGGGGGTGTTTCGAAAAAGCAAAACTAATTTAACTGAAAAACTAATTTAAAACACTCCCACATAAACAGCTCAGGCGCGCTACTCGTTCGTGCGTGAGACTGTTTACATACAAGTGCTTTAAATAGTACATTTTTAGCAAAATTGCATGTTTGGGAAGTGACTGCAGCATATGACTGCATAAATAAAACTTGCATTATACTGTATGAGCTTTGTGAGAGTTTGTAAACGGATGTTTTGTTATAGCTTTGCTGGATGGACCCCTTCGCTTCAGTTTATTAAGAACTTTCTCCATTTTTGAATTCTTCCTTATTTGTGGAGGCATAAAACAATGTTTTCTTCTCCTATTCAACGGAACAAGCACTGAGTAAATAAGTTATCATTTGGAGGGTTAGGTATTCATTTAACAAAAGTAGAGGTGCACCCAAGGAGCATGTCACTGTCACACTAAATATAAAGAAAATCATCTTACTTTGCTGAAAATGTAGGTTTAATATTAATTAAATTTTTTACAGTTAATAATTTCAGTCATTTATATAGCATAAATGCTAAACTGATGCTAAATGTTTTTGGTTCCAGCTTCTCAAATGTAAGAATGTTCTGCTTTATATCATCCTAATTTGAACACATTTGTTTTTTGGACTGTAAATCAGGCAACACAAGCAATTTCAGAAAGGCACTTTATCCCTTCTTTTTTTTAATGTGCTGAATGAATTCAACTTACTTGGTGTTTGGACTTGGATCTTTGTTCTCTAGGGAAGTAAGTGACACACTGCAAAAATAAGATCAGAAAAAAATGAAATCAACATTAGAGTATCAATGAGGTGCAGCCTCAGCGCTCAGTGTGTGTGGTCCAACAGCTGCTGATTGTGAATAATAATTATTGCAACTGACAAAGTGAAGCAATTGTAGTTACTCTGATATGATGTTGTAACATGATGGTGTCAGTGCTACAAACAGAGGTTACAATATAGAAAAAGGGGAATTTGCATTGTCATTTTCATACCTGTTGATAGAAATATCAGAGAGGGGCTGCAGCAGGTCAGAGGAGCTGCAATAGAGAAAAGTGGCTCATAATCAGAAACTGCTGCATTATGCATGCCGAGATGCTATCTGGCTGGCTGGAAAACAGTCACAGCTCCAAACCAATATGATTACCTGTTAGAGGATGTGGTCCCTAACGGATATGGATCAAACGGATCAGCCGAGCTGAAAAACAATTTCACACTGATTTCACTCTCAATTGTCAGCATGGCCCATCTTGTGTCAGAGGAATTCTGATCACATTGACTCATAATGGAAAGATTTAATGCAGTTTGAATGGTAAACAGAAACACAGAGGGATCCGGGGCCAAACTCAATCAAAATCAGAATCTGGATGTATTTGACAAATGGGATGATTATTCTGCTGCTGAATGGCAAAATCAATGGATTTCAGTGTTTCTCACCTAAAATGAACTCTGATTTCAGTCTACGCTAACTATTTAAGACTAAACAGATTATTATTTTACCAACAAGAAATTCTTCCCAAAACAATTAATTCAAGCATTAAAATTAATTTGCTGATTGAATGAGATCTATTTTACATGAACCCAATCTTTTAAGCACATTTTCCCCCCTCACTGTCATTCTATTTTTTAACACACTAACATAGAATTTGCATACATTGTAACAGACATCTTACAGGTATACTATGCAGGATTGTCAGTTAGTGTTTGTAAACATTTTGGCCAATGAAGGTGAAAGTAAAATCAAACCCCAGATTCACTCTCATTTAATGTTTTGCCTCTTTTTTTGGCATTTTTTATGCAGAGTGTCTCTTGGATGCCTGCGGCTTACAGTCTGGCACCCGGTCACTACCTTTTCATAATGCCCTGAACTCAGCTAAGCGCTGTGTGGATACATGCCCATAAATGTCCTGAACAAAGAAAATAAGAAATACAGACAGAAGGGTGAGTGTCTGCAGAAAGATACAACACCACACACACTTCTAGTGGGTCATAAATAATGATTGAGAGAGATTACTTCTGCATCACTCTATACAATGTTTTTTTTGTTTGTTTGTTGGGGGGGGTTCTAGGAAAATCCTGCATAGTATGCCTTTAAAGCATTAGCTAATATGTGGCGTTGCAGTAAATAAACTACCTTGATTCAGTAACTGTGGTCGTCACCCCTGAGCTCCACAGTTCTGTGCTGTCCTCTTGGCTGTATGGAGGCAAGATAGAGCAGTACAGAGTGTGGTACGGATGAATGGCATGATGGGAAGGGAAAAGAGGGCAAGTAAAGGTAAGTGTGGTTCTTCTCATACACTATTTACAAAGCCAGTCCATTAGAAAAGCTTGAAACCCACTGAACTATTTAACGAGCATGAAAACCATCCGAATTTAGTACATAACAGACTTTCTCTCAGTGTGTGTGCGTTTCTCCTACCTTTTGTCAGTAATGATCACAGTTTTGGTGGTTATAGTGACTGTCTCTGTGGGGCTGGTGGGCAGAGAGACACAGCACAGTTGCAGGCAGAGTTAGTATAAATCATTACAAGGCATATCTGGATAGAATGCATTTCTTAGCAGGAACAGCTAGATAGATAATTGTTTAAGAGCAGCCTGTCATCTCCTTCTACCTTTGTGTTCCTTTGGCTGTCTCATCTGTCTGTTTCTCCTCCTCTCGCTGGGTGCTGAGGCTGGCAGAGACAAAACAAAGCCGCAATACTAATCAGTACAGAACATTCTCTTCTATTTCCAGTCGCGCCGCAGATAAGACGTGGCTTTCTGTTTCAAAGTATTACTCAGTCGCTTCAGGAATCTGCGACTTTGTTTCTATCTAACATGGCGCAGGGGTTAAAATAGAACGCTGGATGTAGAGGAGCCCTGATTTATGGATCAAACTTGAGGAGGATGGGGTTTATTAAAAATTTTACACCTCGGGGAGCTGGGACGCTCGGCCCCTTCATCTGCAGGGATAAGAATTAATGGTACACAAAGAGGGAGGGATGGGGAGCAGGGGCCATCACATCTCTTTCTCACCTGCGTGACTCTGTGCTGATTAGAATGACATCATTAGCCAGGAGATCCACGGTGCCACTGGTCTTTGCTGGGTTTGACTCACTAAAGATATCAAACACAGAAGTCAAATACAGAGCAGAGTTTGTGCGCAAGCTCCTTTGAAAATGTGTATCCAACTCTGGCAAAGTAAGTTAAGGTAATGCTTCTGCTTGCTACTGACAAGGGAGCTATCGATTTTCTACTGATGAAAGGATAATTCTTCGCATAACTTCTGTGTTTGGGGCTTGGGTGGGAAAGTGCTCTTCCTATTACCTGTCTAGTCCGCTAAGCAGATCCTGACTCCAGCGTCCTGGGCTGGGGGGAACAGGCTCTGCTGACTCCTCTGGACTGCGGGGGCAGACGGATGAGAGGAAGAGGAAGTGGAGAAGGTGATGAGCATAAGGGGATTTAGGATTCAAAGGAGATTTCAGACAGGTTAGGTAAAGGAGGGAGGGGGATCATTAGAGGTCCAACAGTGCCACCTTGTGGGGATTATTCAGTGATTGTGAGGCGTGCTTAACCCTTTCAAACTTGGTGCCACATCTTTTTTCTTGTGCTGCATTCAGACGCCTTTCACAAATCGGTGTGATTTCTTTCAGAAACATGGGGGGAAAGGCAATAAGCAACTTGAAAAGAATTGTTTCATAAGCCGTAAGATATCAGTATATTTTGAAAAAAAAAAAAGTAAGAACATTAAAAAGATAAAAGCTAGGGGGAAAGAACAAGCTAGGAGATTTCATGAGATTTAATATAAGATATTATAAGAACAACTATATTTAGATTTACAACAATTACATATTTTAAATAATGTTACAGAAAATTATTGTTATTTTTAAGCTTTTCTCCCCAGGTAATGTTCTTGTTTGTTTGGTTTTTGTTTTTTTCTGTTTAACTTTCTTTTTCTTTTGCAGGTAACACACTCTCGCTCTTATAAGTTTTTTGGTTATTTCTTATTAAGTTGCTCTTTGTCTTCTTCCCATGTTTTTGAAATAAATTAAACCATTGTTTAGGTTTCAAATATTAATTGCATAAAAAAATATTTTTTTTAACAAACCCATTGGTGAGAACCAGGAGATCGTCTGTTATTGGTATACAGTTGCTGATTTCTGGAGCTGGCTCCTGTTCATCACTGCACACAGAGGAAGAAAACAACCATCAGTGCACCTGCTTTGGCACGTACGCACACATCACTATATTACATATTTTTGAAGTACCACATTTAATCAGGTCTAATTTTGGACACCCTCTTGTGTGTAAGGCAGTTTCAGGCACCTGAAATTGAGTTGTGGGTTATTTTGTGATTGCTTTGAAGTGAACACAGTGGAAGTTAGCCATTATCTCTTTTCTTGCCAACCCTACTATGACATGAATGAGGAAGTTGTTGGGTTTTTTTTGTTTTTTTTACCTGTCCTTTGTGGCACAACTGTCCGCTGAGCTTCCTTCTTCCTTTGCCAGCACTAGCTCATCATCCTTAAAGCTGGAGAGGAAATAAACTCTTATTATCAAATGGCTGTAGAGGCTAGAGGCACTAGTATGAGAATCTCTTTTTTTCCATATTGGTTTCAGCCATTTTCATCTTTTTCTTTTTCCAGTACCTGGTTGAACTTGTGTCGAAAGAAATGAGGGTGTCAGACAAGGTGGTGAGCGTGTCAACAGCGGAGCTGTGAAAATAAATGGAGAACAAACACATGACATTCCAGGGCAGCCTTCAATCAGACACGTGCAAAAGAATAAGAGCAAATATGCCACAGATACAGACAAAGTAAACCACCTGAAAGCACATTCAAAGCTTTGCTCAAGAATTTTACTATTCATTCATTCTGTTATTAAACATATCTGGATGGATATCAGGTTGATATTTGAGACTCATTATTGCAGTATCCGAGATATGTTATACTGATGTTAACACTCAGATCCTTTACTCAAGTAAAGGTATGAAAATCTTAATATAGAATTACTGTGTTACAAGTAAAAGTCTCCTATTCAAAATTCTACTTATGGAAAATACAGTATTAGGGGTTGCATGGTTTAGTTATAGCAAAAGAGGGACATCTGGTCTCTAACATCACCTTTTCAAGTTAACTGAAAGTAAAAATATAGTTTTTTCCTGATTGTGACCTCTTACATGATCTATGCAAATTATGTTAATAGCTATTGGCTTGACTGCACCATGGTAACAGATGGACTTCTGTACATCACAAACATGGACACCCTTAGATCAACCTTCCAAGTTATTGAGAAGCAAAATTATAGCAATTTTGGTTCATTTTTGTTAATTTATTAGCTTATTAAGAAAACTGTCCATCATGCAACTCTGATAATCCAAATTGAATTTTATCCACTAGGCCTGCTGATGTCATTTCAACCATAAAAAGTTCATATGAAACAACTTTTCTGGGGGAAAAAACATGAATGAAAATGCTATGAATGAATGCTATAAAATACGAACATGAAAATGCTATTTAAGTAGGAAACAGGGACACAATTATTATTACTGATGTGCTATCAGCTTTTTACTTTCGTGTTTGGTCGAGGTGGAGCAAATTTTATGTTTTTATTAGTGTATAATCACCTAAAAAGATAAGACTTGCTGTATTTTCGTTACCTTAGAGTGAGCTGTTTATATCTATATATGGAGCAAGTCCACGGTGTTGTTTATACAGTAGCCCAGAACTAACAAATCAAACACTGGCTGTAGATAGCACCTTTCACATTTTTGTGTCGGCAGCTTTAATTCTCCTACACAGTTGGCACATTGAAAAGTTTAGGTTTTGCAACCTCACCATTAGATGCCACTAAATCCTACACACTGGACCTTAAAGTTGATCGGTTCAGTTGATCTTTGTATGTGAAGGTACTAGTAAGTGAAACTGATATACATGTAATTAAAAAAAAGGACACAATTATCCCTGAAATATAGTGGAGTACTAATATAAAGTAGCATGTAATAGGACAATGCAAGTACCTAAAACCTGTACTTTGGTAAATTTAATTAGTTTCTACAACTGATACAATGTTATATGTGGCAGCACAAATTCTGGTTAGTAGAAATCTCACCGTGGCATTGGAGACGGTTTTGTTTCTGGCACAGGTTCTGGTTCTTGCACAGGTTCTGGTTCTGGTTCTTGCACAGGCTCTGGTTTTGTTTCTGGCACAGGTTCTGGTTTTGTTTCTGGCACAGGTTCTGGTTCTAGCACAGGTTGTTGTTCTGGTTTTGTTTCTGGCACAGGTTCTGGTTCTAGCACAGGTTCTGGTTCTAGCACAGGTTCTGGTTCTGGTTTTGTTTCTTGCACAGGTTCTGGTACTAGCACAAGTTCTGGTTCTAGCACAGATTCTGGTTCTAGTGCAGGTTCTGGTTCTGGTTTTGTTTCTGGCACAGGTTCTGGTTTTGTTTCTGGCACGGGTTCTGGTTCAGTCTTCACTGTGATCTCTGTTACAGTAGACACTAGGGCAGGTGAAAGGGGGACAGGTGACATTGGGGCCAGAGACACAGGGGCAGGAGCAGGAGACATTGGGGCTGGAGCAGGAGATACTGGGGCAGGTGATTCTGGGACAGGTGAAGCTGGTGCAGGAGCTGCTGGTGTTGGTGATATTGGGGTTGGTGACACTGAGGCGAGTTCAATCAGAGGGGTGTCAACTTGCCCAGAAACGTCTGAATCCTCGGGTTCTGGCTCTTTATAGACTGCTAGAACAAGGTCAGGTTTGAGTTCGGGGAGAGGGGTGGCAACTTTGGTGCAGCCCGGTTTCATGCCCTCAAATGGATCTTTAACAGCAATAGACACTGGAGCGGGGTCTTCCTTCACAGGCTCTGGGACGGCCTTCTCCGCCTCTGCTGCCTTCGGCTCATTAACAATGACATCGACAGCTGTCTTAACACTGGTGTCGACTCTGTAAACCACACAGGTAATGAATGAAATTGAAGGAAGCACTTGTTGCAGAGGAAATAGAAACATGGCACAGGACTTACATTTTGTGTGTTTTGGGCTCAGGCGCGGAGGCAACAGATGTGACAGGGAGGACAGGGGAGGGGGCCGGGGTGCTGGCAGGTGCTGGAGTCACAGCGCTCTCATCATCATCAATAATCTCCACCCTGCATGATTGTAGCCAAGCACACGTGCGCACACACATGAATGCATGTGTGGAGTTGGGCGTGCACACAAATAGAAACAGGCAGAGTAACATTTGATCACACATTTTGACTCTCAGGTTTTCCTTTTGGTTTGGAGGGATGTTGAAGTGTGTTTACCTTTTAGCCACAAATGATACACTGTTGTTGACCGGTGAGGTGTCAGGCCCTGCTTCTTTAGACCTGAAATAGAATTTGCATAAATACTCTACATAAAAATGTATTTTCACACGTCAGTGAAAAACACAATTTCCCAACGTGTAGTAAGTTTTAAAAATATGTAACTCTTTTATGATTCAAGAACTCTTGAAACTCTAGAAACAGGTTCAGTGTTAAGATTAGCGTTGGGAGAGTGACATAAGACACACATACTCATATTTCTTAGCAGCAGAAAGCACATAAGACCGTTGCCTGGCTGCAGATTTCTTCAGAACGTTGCTGGCTGCCTCCGTCCTGCGAAATGAGTCATTATGATGTTAATATAATCTCTTTTCCAGGGGCATGTGAGTTCAAATTGGATGGCGTTCTTTTGCGTGAGCAGAGTCTTACCGTCTCTCCTGCTCCTCGTTGCTAAGCGGGCCCTCCTGGTTCTCTGAAGTGGGCCTCACAGTGTAGGGGGCTCTAAGGAAGACAAGCGCAAACACACACCTCATGAAAATACATTCTCACTCAGCTGCCAGCAGTCTATAGGGAATGTGATTTGTGTGAGCTCACATTTTCTTGTAACTCTCTGAAGGTTTTTTGATGAATTGTTTTGTTGTAGTTGTTCCACTGTGGAAAAAAAAAACAAAAAAACAGATCACGTTAATATGGGAATATCTCTTCACACTATTAACTCTGCTTATTTCAGAAGGAAAAGCTCGTACCTAACGCCGTTAGTTGTTGCTGATGGAGCAGGCTGGTCCATTTGAGTAAAAATGCCTCTGAAAAAGAAATGAAACGCATGAGTATTTTTTTTTTCATTATAACCTATCATTCAATTACAAAATGCCCCATGTAGCCGAGTGTGCGTTTCAGTGCTCTGATATCCCAACATCTGCCTCTAATTTAGGTCTCCAGTTTCCAGAGTGGAGACCAAGTCAATATCTTGCAAGTCACACAAAAAATATTTGCAATCAAGTCCTGAGTCAAGTCCCAACTAAAAATGTACTATTCCCAAGTCAAGTCCCAAATCAAGACTGACAAGATCTGAGTCAAGTCTCAAATCAAGCCCCAGGTCAAGACCAGCAACTCCTTTGTCAAATCCCAAGTCAGGACATACAAGGCCTAAGTTGAGTCCCCAATCAAGGTTGACAAGTCCCAAGTCAAGTCAAAAGTGGCATGTCCCGAGTCAAGTCCAGAATCAAGACCGACAAGAGTCAAGTCTTGAGTCAAGACTGTCAAGTCTCAAGTAAAGTCCCGAGTCAAGACTAACAAGTCCCAAGTCAAGTCTTAAGTCAATACGAACAAGTCCCAGTTCAATTCCCACGTGAAAATTGACTCTTCCAGAGTCAAGTCTCCAGTCAAGACTGGCAAGTCCCAAGTCCTATACTCTGACATTTGAGTCCTAAACAAGTCGTTTTGCCCTCCACCAATAGTAATGCCAGTCTAGGACAAATTAATGACATGTTTTGTTTTTTTTAAATCATGAAATTCATTTAAATTTGTATTTGCTAAAACCAGTTTGTTGGATGTTGTCGCGTCATCGCCTTCTGTCATTTTTGGCCTGTACATTTTGCAATATGTCTTTTGTTGACCACTCGTAGTTTTTTTTACGAAAATAAAATGATCTTATTATTTTTCCAACTGGCACTCAGTCATTAAAGAATTGCATGTCTAAATGTGCAAGAGGTCTTACCTGATCATGAATCCTGACGAAGAGCTAAATTTAAAAAACAGACTCGTTATCAGCACAATCATGTTTTGTGGGAGGTTTTCAAAGTGCTGTGTAGATAACTCCATGAAATTAGAAACCTGTGTTTACCTTCCAGTGACTGGCTTGGTGGGTGGCGGAGTGGATTTTGCTGGTGATGACACTGGCTTGGTGGGTGGCGGAGTGGATTTTGTTGGTGAGGACACTGGACTGGTTTCAATGGGGGCTCCGTCCACTCGGCCAGCCCTTATATCTGCCATCCTGCATGGATCCACAGAATTTGATTTTGTCTATTCAAGTGACTGAGTAATGGGTAATGAAACATTATTTATACATCTGGCTTACCATGGTTTCTCCTTCTGGGATTTGTCCTGAGCATCACTGGAGCGACGCTGCAACCAGCTGCCATCATCCCTCAGCTTGGTGCGGACTTTGGTGATACGATACACAGAGTCTTTGTCCCCATCTGAGACACAAACATGTGCATGTCACATACCCACACACCATCTGAGATATTACACACACTGTAGGCTGCATCATAATGACATCTTAATCACTGCATGCTTGATGGATATGCGAAAAATTCAGTCCCCTTTGGACCGACGCATAATTGACCACTTGTGTTTTGCATTAAATCAGGGCAATAACAGAGGATCGGAATTTACAGAGTCATCAGCCAGGCACAGAGACACGCCCTCTGATGCTCTATGCTTTTATTGGAGGAAACAGGTCATCTCACATTCAGATCACATCTGTCAGCCTGCTTACCTTTTGACATGCTTGTTTCTCAAGGTTTCTCAAGGTTTCCTTGTTCTGTTATCTTTATAGGCCACCTGAAAAATTCACTGGAACCAGATTGAGACAGAGATGTGTTAAAGTGTACAATTTGCAGCAGTTGCAATTTATTATGATTTATGCAATTTATTATGTGGATCCCAACCTTTTTCCTTAAGGGACCCCTTTTCTATCATTGAGTAATCTCATGACCCCTGAGTATCTGACATATTCAATGGATGTTTCATGATATGTTCAGTGCATAACAATAACACCATATAAACTGTATAATTAACCCAAATAGTGAACATAATCACTGCAGCACGATTGTGTAAAAGAAGTAACTTGGATGGATTTTGAGCAGATTATTTCCTGTGAACATTGTATCAGGTGAGTTCTCCTGACATTTGTAGGATCTTTTTATACTATTAGCTGTTCTGTTTTTTATTATTTTTTTTATTTTAACAATCATACATACCTAATATGCTTCTGAATATGCTAGACATTCAGTGTTTATTCTCTCCCTGATACTTGGCCATTGTTCTATTAGCTCTTTAGTTGTTTTAACTGTGTTCTTCTCTGATGCAGGATAAAGCTGTTAAGCAGAGAGTGAAGGCTCTGTGAATATAGCTTGTGTTCATGTCTTCTCCATGCCCTTATCCTGTGAGATTTTGTGTGTAGTTTATACCTTAAATATTAACTTTAAAAGTAACACTTTCATTTAGTATAGTTAGTTTATCTTTTGTGTGAGTCCACCTCCTTTTTATTTTGACTTTTTTTTGTTTTCTCTCTGTAACTGTGTTTTTATTCATGCTGCTGTTTGTCTTGCCCAGGCGTCCCTCAAAAAGGAGATTCTTAATCTCAATGGGACTCTCCTTGTTAAATAAAGAATAAATACAATTTAAAGGTAAAACAGTTTTTTTTCAAACAAATGAATGACATGCCAAGATATAGGCCTACTTCATATTTCAAAAAAAGTTTACTTACACCTCTTAGAATCAAAAAGCCTTGTGACCCTATGTGAGGCTTAGTTGACTCCAATCGGAGTCAAAACCCCCAAACTGGAAACCGTGGAAACCGATGGATTATGAAAGTCCAGTTTCAAAATGGCCCTTCCCACACTATGTTCTCTTCCGATGAGGAACATGTGCTCCGTCAAGCATTCCTCAGTCTCATCCTTTAGACATGTAGCTCATCCTGTCCTACCACTTTCCAAAAAATACTGCTGTTGCCTAAATATGAATGGACTCACACACATGTACATGTCTGAGCCTGTTGAGTTTAGATACAAAACAAACTGGCACAGAATGATCTATGTGATTGAGTAAATATGGTTTCCTTTCATACATATCCAAATCAATTGACCCCCTCGGTTATTTAAGGTCATAAATGACCTGCTCAGAGGCACACCTACTTCTCCGGGGAACTGAAGACGAAAAAGAAAATACTAATGAAACCTGGCTGAGTGTTGCCTTATCTGAAAGTAGACACGGACTACTGCTTATGCAAAATTGTAGAGCCAAATTCAGAATGCAAATAGAACTTGTAAAACTCCTGGGGCTGTGAATTCACCCCTTCCAAAGCACAATATCTCTTGAGGATATTGTCCTCAATATTGGTGACAGAACAAATAACCGAGGGCAGAGAAAGCATATTTATCCTAGGTTTAGCACATCCGTCTGCACTGGATAAATGATTGATGAAGAGCAATAGTATATAAGACAAGCAAGAAACAAGACAGACAACTCTACTGACAAGCAATTATGACAGGGAAACACCCAGAAAAATGAGAGGGCAAATACTGATAATCAGCAGGTAACGCTTTCAACAAACAGTTTATGCAGCGTGATTGATTACTTTTACAGTTTCTGTTTCCTACTGCTGCTGATTACTGAAGCTCTCATACTTCAAATTGTGTAAATTATACACCTGCCATCCAGAGGGCTTACCTGCTTTCGCTTTATATCCAGCAGAGAAACGTTCTCCTAGTTAAGTAGCGTGTGTGACCAGTGCGTCCCTTCAAGAGTAGCTGGTGTGTACAGAGGAAAAGCCTTTCTCTGTCTGACAGGTGTCTCGATCCCTGTGCTTGTGAACAGGTACGGGCGTGATCATGGACAAGCCCAGCCAGTCAAGGAAGGTGGATGTGGGGTGGAGCAGTGTGTTTGTCTATCCATTTGTGTGTATGTGCATGCGTTAATGGAGGTTGCTAAGAACTAATTTCTGTTTACATCTTTGTTCGTGGGAGAAGGCAAGCACATACCTGTCATACAGGTGACTGGCAATCAATTCTGAGGACGAGCGAGGCAAAGGGAAGAGGGTGACGACGACAAGGTGCACAGCACGGCAAGCAGAAAGGAAGCGACTCGCAGCAACATCTCCTGTGGGAACGCTCCTCTCATGCTCAGTGGGTAGGAAAACCCAGGAAGCACACACATCATTAAAATGAGATCAAGGACAGCACACACAACTGAGCTGAGATAACAAACAGATGCAGTTGCCCACAAGTCAATAAAAATAACATGAAAGCCAATCTAATTTGGAAAGTACTGAATTTTACACATGGAATTTTTTAAAAAAGTACTTCTGTTTTTGTACAATGAAAACTGAGACCACCACCTTGAAAATCTAGTTTCTTACCTAATCAAAGTAAATTATAACATAGTGTAATCTTTTTTTAAAGTAAATATTCTAGGTAAGAAAACAGGCAGAGTCTATAACAAACAAAATGTTTGATCAATGTTAGTGACTGTGTGTCTATGTTTGTATAAATGAAGGACAAAGAGTCTATGCTCCTGCAATTGTCCAACAATTTCTTCAGCAAATAGCAACAAAAAAGCACTTTCTGAGTGACTGGCCACAGTATGCACTCTATGAAAACACACTATGGAGATCAGCCGACCATTGTTTCACTACAAAAAGCAATCTCACACATGCTGTGCATACATTTACAGAGTCTTTTCAAATCAGAAAAGGGTGTGAATAGATTTCACAACTATCAGAGGGAGGGGGTGGAAGAGGAAATTAGCAAGTCTGAGAGCCAAAGTTTCACTCTGGTGAGCACACTGGCAAGTGTAAACGCTCAAGTCTATTATCTACCTGCTGGATCCCTCTCTGCCCTAAACGACAAACCAGTCAGACGGCCTTACTCGCTGACGCTGCAGTGAATCATTAGGGTGCTGCTGGCGCGGAATTAAAACGAGAATGCTAAGTATCTTAACTTAACCCCAACCTTGTTGTCACTACACCATGCCAAGAAATGACAAAAATGCTTCACCTAGAAATCCAATCTTTGTAGATCAATACATTTAAGATGAATACTGTGAAAAAGAGGCCCTATCATTTACCAGATCATCAGTTTTATAACTATGTCATCATTAAAATGACAAAAACAGAATGTGGAAATACAGGATAACAATAGTCTATGATACATTTTCATTGTCCCTCCCATTATTGTATTTGATGACAGTCCTTGAATAGTATTTTAACAGTTTGCGCAACTCGTAGAAACGCATGCCATCCTGATGACATACGGCATCTAATACCAGTGATACTCCAGTATCAGGGAGAGAGTAGTGTTTGCAACATGTGAAAAAGTATATACCAAAAGTATATAAACACAATTTACTCTATATACATTGAAAAAGTTAGTGATTGCTGTAATCATTACCCTTGCCCATACTATCCATGAAGCGACCCCTCCCTACTGTAATTCCAGTGTAAGAGATTGCTCATGTTCTGTATTAAAGCCTTGTTCAGTTCAGCCTAAGCCAACATAAGCAGTCTAATTTTGTCAAATCAAGTTTGTCCAGTTTCAGTGTTTTTAGGAGTGTTTCCTTGTTAAGCATTTCATTGTCTCAATGTATATATGGGTTTGTACTTTCTTAGGACAGACTTGGAAAAGTCTGAAACTACACTCTAAACTACAAGCAGTAATATGCTGCTATATATTGCAGCCTTCATTCTTCCACGGAGGCTTTTCACCAGATGTTGGAGCCTGGTGAAAAAGATGTAGCACAGCCGCCACTCTTATTACCTTAAAGGTGTTGGATGGAGAGGAGGTCAAGGCTTTGTGCAGGCCAGTCAATATCTTTCACACAGTGTACGTGGCGTTGTGCAGGGGGATGGTTTTCTTCTTAAAAGAGAATGGCCAATTGCCAAAAGTTGGAGGCACATTATTATCTTAAGTTTCAATGTATGCTGCTTAACTGAAACCAAAGAGCTTACCTGCAAACTAAATAAAACCACCCTCGACATATAATACACATCCCTATCCACAAACTTTTGGCCATATGATGTAAATCCAACCCTAACTTTAAACAGCTATTTTCATTCAAATAATATAGTGAAAATCTTGGTTTAGTGGAATGTATTTAGGTATTTTGACATAAACAGCAGCATCTTAATTGGTATACAGCACTTGAGAGAAACCCAAGAAAATGGAACAGGAATATTTGTAAGTCATTGCAAGTTTTACAGTGTAAGATCAGTATATTTATCTCGTTATTAACAGGGGTTTTACTGTTGACTAAGTGCTTAAAAACTTTGAGAAGACCAAACTGCAGTGTGTTGACCAAAACCAAAATCATTTGCTGCCATCTGCTGGAGAAATTTGTACATAAAAGTTGAAAAGGCACATAAATCCTGCAAGGTTTGGATAAGGATGAATTGTCTGTTCCCTCATTTCAAATTGTCCATTCAGGGCACTCTGCTCAGTGAGTGTACCTGTACAGTCTTCACCTCCAGTCTACCATCAAGCACCTTGTCTGAGATGAGGGTAGCTCTGCACTGTGCATGCTATCCCATCCTTCAGACTGACCACTGGTTTATAGCCCAGGTCCTGCTTGGCGCGCTCACAGCTGTAGTAGTGGTGGGTTCCAGCCAGAGCCACTCTCATTGGTGTAAAGGTGGGTTTAAATGACACTAGGGGGCGCAGGATCAGGGCCAGCAGCCAGAGCAGCAGGGCCAGTCCGTACACAAGAAAGTAGGGGAGGTGGTAGCGGGGCGCAGCATATCCCAGACCCACCAGCACCTCAGACATGAAGTCCCAGAATCTAATTGGCTCGTCATTGGTGATGTGGTATGGCTGAAAGAGAAGCGGAGGATATAAGAAGAATGAAAACTCTAATCTTGAATAAGTAGGTGTGTTCTGGCAACATGATTTTACGGACAGAATAAATTGAATCGGTTCAATGTTTGATTTTATTTTCACTCACTTTTCCACATATGGGGGAGTCCGGCCTCAAGCGTTCAGCAGCCAGGATGTGACCATGAACTACGTTCTCCACAAAGGTGAAATCCACAAGATTGGTCCCATCACTGCAGAAAACAGTAGAGAAAAGTTACAATAGATGTATACAGATAAGCACCATGGACCTGAAAAACAAACAAAAAAAAAAATGTAATCATTCAGTGCACTGGTGCAGCAGTCTATGAGCCGAGCCACTACCGCCATACTAATTTCAACTTTTCAAGTAGCAGGGGAGTAGAGGTTAGAGATGTAAGTGAGAGATAAGAAGTAGGTTTAAGAGATAACATAATTTTAGACCCAAGTATTTTGTATTTTGGACTGAAGTATAAGAAGATAAATACATGTAGATATGATAATTTCAGAAGAATATTCTGATCAAACAAGTTAGTAAAAGCTGTTAATCTACCTGCAGTCTTTGAAACTAAACTGATGCGTTGTGTGCTGGTGTTTCCTTCACAGGTGGCTGATAAATTAGTAGTGTGCATAACTTTACACCAGTTAAATTTACAACGAGCACAGTCAATCTGTCACTGTTATTTATAAAATGCAGATTAATGTTAGGTTTCTATATATGACCCTCAAAATGTAAAATTATTTTTTCTTGTTTTTGGGGGGATTTTTTTGCCTTAATTTGATAGAAAAGTCTAAGTGTTAAAGAGGGAGACAGAGGGAATGACATGCAGCTAAGGGCCGCAGACTGGAATCAAACATGCGGCCACTTCAGCAAGGACACCACCTCAGTACATGGGGTGCTCACTCTGCTGCTTATTTTTAATTATTTTACAATGACTGTTGCTGAAATAAGAGTCATTTATTCTAGTTCTATTAGTTAGGGATTCATAAGATTTGGATTTTTGCTGATATCCAATATGCCGATATTTTCCAACTCATCTTGGCTAACTGCAGATGTCAAAACTCCGGCATGCACATGCCTTTTTTCCACCTCACTGCAGAGAACATCAAGTTTCCCCTCTGATGGAATTAAAAGCTTGTCAGGCCGACTCTTATCGTTGCCCACTGGCAGATGCAGACCTGACGTACAATGTTTTTCAAAATACAAACATTCACTTTGCAAAACACAAAAACTACTTTAACTTAGGTTACATGTGAAAGATGCCATAATTACTTTTCTGTACATTTCATCAAACAAAACTATAAAATTCACCTGATTGTAACAGGCTTAGGTGGTCCTGACAAAATTCACAATATTTTTAATGATTACAGTTTTATAATTAAAGCACAGTCTTATCAGTAGAAATGTTCATTTCAGGCCAGTGGCTATATTTCGTTTATTTTAAAGTCTTTGTCTTCCAATACCAATGACATGCCAATACTATCATGCATCCCTACATCAGTAATTAAAAGTTTTATTGTCATCCGTACTGAAGCCCCTATGACCTACCCAATGATGAATTTCATCTTGCCCCTGCGAGCTGTGTCCACCAGGATAGGAACCAGCTGTGGGTCCCGAGGGCCAAAGATGCCATGAGGCCGGATGGCAACTGTGAGTAAACCCTTCTTCTTGTCACAAGCCTTGAGGACCAGCTAAAACACAGAGACGGTATAAAATATTCAACTCTACCTGCTGCAAAACAGTATGATCATTTGCTCTCTCTTCGGTCTCATGGGTTTGATTAATTGTAAAGGGCACGGAGCAGATGGTGTGCCAGTAACACAGGAGGTCTTGGAAAGATGTACTCACTGCTGCTGAAGATGATATGGTTGTATGATGCAGATAAAAATAAAGTCAAGAGTACAAAATAAAATTTGATACTGATCTCATTATGAGAAAGGAGAAAAAAAAAGACAAACACAGACACTCAAAATCACAGCCATGTGCAATTGAGAGCCTCCACTTCAAACTGTCTTTGGTGGTTTAAGGAGGGACACACATACCAAAGTATAGAAAACATGCAAACTCTACAAAGAGATGAAGTGAGCAATGTTATAGTCCGAAGTCTGTCTACAAATACACAATGAACTCTTTTCTAATTCAAAGAGCACAAACTCAACTCACAGTGACAGAGTTGATTGAACAAACTCTAATCAGCTATTCTGGAACCAAAAACTCAGATATTTTCATCACATGGTTCATCAATTCAGAGTTCAGGGTTACACTCACAGTTTGTTAAACCTGCTCTCTGGAATGGACCCCTGGTCTACACTGTTGCAGCCAATGTTGAATTTATTACTCTCCTACCTTTTCTTGCTCAATCTTGGTCTCTGTGTAATAGTCGATCGGCTTCTTGGCGTATGGTAGATCCTCTCTCCCATTCTTAATGTCTGTCCCTTCAAACACCACACTGGCACTGCTGGTCAGGACCAGTTTCTGGCAAAAATCCAACAGTTACAACACTTAATTGGCATTTTTCACCTTGAACAGTAAAGCATAGGCATAAACAAACATACAAGCTAAGCCTATAACCCCCTGGCTGCACCCTGCAGCCCTCTGCCTCACCTGTACTCCTGCCTCCATGCAGGCCTCAATGACGGTGCGCGTGCCCTGAATGTTGACCCTCTCAAACAGCCCACGGTCATCGCTGGCAGGGGCTGGGGAGGCACAGTGGAAGACCAGGGCCACATCCTTCATTGCTGGCAGCAGAGCCTGGAGTACAATGTGACAGAAACCTCACAGCTATTGACAATTGGTCCCGGTCAAATGACCTCTGGGGCAAGTCTCAAGAGTTCACTGTCAACTCAACCACAAGTACTTCAGGTCTCTAAAAACCTCTGACACGACACTGTATTTGAAAATGTTCCTGCCAGAGCAGTGCCAAGTCCTTCCAGGCCTGGTATTTAACCTGAATCAACATCAGTTTTCAGTTCTTTTATTATATTTTGACAATTTTGCCTTCATTAGATAGGACAGAGAATTGGTAGTGTGGAAGGGGGAGAGAAAGGGGATGACATGCAGCAAAGGGCTGCAAGCTGGACTTGAATCTGCGGTCGTTGCCCCAAGGACATTATCTTCATAAATGGGGCGCCTGCTTTATTCACTGAGCCACCAGACACCCCCCGTCACTTTTCTTGTGCTGCATTCAGATGCCTTTTAATAGAATTTAAACCTCTGGAACCTTAGAAAATGTGGTTTATCTCTTTTAAAAACACAGGAGGAAACACAATGAGTCACTGTGAAAATTAAAGGTGACTACTACTGGATTATTATTATATATTATCAAAATTGAAGGAAAATGTACAGATAATTATTTTTAGAATGTTCTTAATTATATAGTTAAATATTATTTTACAAATATATTTAAGCATTTTCCTGAGGTCATTTTTCTTATTTTCGTGTAATTTTCTTGTAACTTTTTACTAATTTCTTGTTCATTTTTGGCTATTTCATGTTAAGTTGCTCACAGCCCACTTTCCATGCTTTTAAAATAAAACAAGCCAATTTGCTCAGATTTCAAAAGGTTAAATTATTCAAGATGTCTAAGCATGCAGGCCTGGTCCAGACTGAGGGGAGAAGTGTCACCTGTATGTCGCAGAGGTCTCCCTGGTGGAAGGTGACGCCGGGCAGCTCGTAGCTCTGACGGATGTCAAACACAGAGACAGAGTAGCCACGCTCCAGAAGCTTCTCCACCAAATGTCTGCCCAGGAAACCAGACCCCCCGATGACTGTGCACCGTTTGTTACTCTGTGGCACACGCAAACAGAGACTGCTGATACATTTCAAGCTAACAATCAGCGATAGCATCATGACAGGTTTGAGCAATTGTGCACAATAAAAATGTTTCAACTCACCGGTCGAACGCGCGTGGCCATTATGACTGAAGAGACCAACAGGTGAGCGAAATTATCAGGCGCCTGTGGTGGAAATATTTGTGTTTGCAGGCGAAATACGAGGAAACTGAGAGAGTTTCTAATTGTAACATACGCAGGGCATTAAAGTGACAACTTTTCATACGCAAGACGCACTCAGCACTACTCTAATTACCTGCCTCAGCGCGTGCGAATGAACCGCGCGCACGAACCACGTTTCTGAATCAGCTGAGTGAAAAGTGCCCTGTGATTGGTCCAGCCCCAGCTCGGCACAAAGAAGACGTTTGAGAACAGCCAATGGTTGTCGAGATACGTCAAAGAACGCCACAATTTAAACCAATCGTGGACCGTAAACTGGTTCTATCCGCCTCCGAGCTCAAAGACCACGCCCCCTGTGTGCCTCAGACGAACACCAGAGAGGAAGTGAGAAAGTTGGCAATTATGTAGCCTAGCCTGTTAACGTTGCTTCAATATTGATATTTTTTCGAGAACGCCTTTCTCTTCTTCTAGCGTTGTATTTTTTTCTAATATTTGTTTGTTATTCCATATTAAGTAAAAAAACATAAATGGAAAAACATAGAGACTGATTTCTGACTTATGCACAGTATTTATATCCTTTATTTAAGCAGAAGTATCAATAGGCTATCACACTGCAAAATGCCCTGTTACAATTAAATGTCTGCATGGAAACTCTTTTTTTATTTTAATATATATGTTATATGAATTTCGTATAAGAAAAGTAGACCATCTAAGTATATTAAGAAAAATATACTTTAAGTAGACCAATTTAAGGTACTCACTGAAAAAAATGTCCCTCGTGACTTTTATTTTCTTGATTGATCGATTGATAGGCTTAATAAAAGTTAATTAAAGTGATAAATAACTAAAGCTGTCAAATAAATGAAAAGTAAAAAGTACAATATTTTCCTTTCCCAGAAATGTAGTGGAGTAGAAGTACAAAGAATCACGAGCAAAAATACTTCAAAGTACTTCATATTCTTACTTAAATCAGTTCTAGAATACCTATATTAAATAATATACTCCGTTATATTTCACCACTGCACATAAAACAATTCAAATAGAATTACCACACAAAGGACAAATACACTACCGAGAAAAGAATAAAAGCAAAAAATAAAAAAGAAACTGCTGACATGTTGGATATAGCCATATCTGTGCCGCACAGTCTCTCATCATACTGTACTACAGATCCGTGCAATAATAATATGCCGTCTTCAGAGGTGACGATTATCCTCATAGTCATAGAGAACCGTTGGCTGCACACAAATATTTGAAGCATATAAGAGCTCTATAATTGTTTTCTTATTATTTTGTCATATTCCATGATCATTTGTACCCCTTTATTATTGTTATTACCCACTATCTTATTATTCCCTGTATTATTACCATCTGCTTCTCTATAAGAAGAAGCTCTGTTCTGAGGTCTGCTGACACTAGAGGGTGTACTGGGGCAATTTTACAGAGTAGAACTAGCAAATGCACCATTTATATAATGCATTATGGTCTATGATATATTTTGCATAAATATAAAACAGGACTTCTTAAATGTCAATGTTCTGTTTCAGCGTTTTATATTTCACTGGGGAATCTAAGGAGGTTTCACTGCAGTGTAGATGTTCTGCCCCGTGATCTTCAGTGACCAATCAGCTTTTTGCCCGACTTATGCGTTTGATTTTTACTCCCACTCGTGCCTGTGCGTCACCTGCTTTAGTTCCTCAATGTCCATTACCGCTGTGGCTTGTCTGCAGTCTCACAGGGTAAACTAATCAAACGCCTGGGCTCCATGACGGCAGCTCCTGGATAGCGAGACCTGTGCAGGTTGTTAACTAGAAACGTTCGTTTTCTGCACATTTTAACAGCCGTTCATGTGGAATTAATATAATAATTTGAGGAATAAGAGACTCTCTTATAATCAGGGCAATTAAACAGCTAATGCAAGCAACTGGTGTAAAATATAAACCGTTTTTATCATCTCCTCCTCCCTAAATGATAGGGAGGCTTCATAGCCCAGAGGAAAACGTAGATTGCCTCATAGATCCGCAAGTCGTTTTTGTCAATCAAATAAACAGCAACTGATGGTGAGTAAAACTGTTTGAAAATAACCTAAATATCTAGTGGATGTTAACATTATGCCTTTATAGGTCTGGAAAAATGCCATTCCCCCCCCAGAAATCTCTCTGATTCTTGTTATCATTGGTGTTTGTGCCATCATTAATATTATTCCCCCTCTGCCTCCCCTCCTGTGTCCCCACCAGGCGACCAGTGCCAAGAGACCGTCCCTGCAGGGTCCTGTGCCCCCTCCTCGCAAGAAGACAACCCCCAAGCCAGAGCTGACTGAGGAGCAGAAGCAGGAGATCAGGGAAGCCTTTGAGCTGTTTGATACTGATGGATCGGGATATATTGATGTCAAGGAGCTTAAGGTAAAAGTGCCTGAATGCTGATCACAGTCACATATGTTTTAGGGGGAAATGACAGTTTTCTTTGTGTTTGTGACAGTTCACTTTCACAGTTTTCTCTTACAGGTTGCAATGAGAGCTCTGGGGTTTGAACCAAAGAAAGAGGAGATCAAGAAGATGATTGGGGATGTGGATAAAGATGGCACAGGGAAAATCTCCTTTGCTGACTTCCTCGCTGTCATGACACAGAAAATGGTAGATAACTATGTCAACTGGGGGCCGACCGATATTAGTTTTTCAGGGCCGATACCGATTATTAGTAATTAATTAGATAAATAATCGATATGCATTTATAATAAAAATGAAAATCTTTCTTTCAATATTTAGAATTTGGAATAAACAAACTTCAACACAAACCTTTGTTTAGACGCCTTTGGCAAATGTATGATCAAAGCGAAACGTTCAACATCATATACAGCAAATTCCCTGCAACTTTTTTATAAAGGCAAGTGACAACTTGATTAAAAAAATGGATAAATACAAATAGCTCCCTGAGGTTTTACAAAGTGAAAGTTCCTCCCATGTTGACACTTTCTTTGCACTTTTTAATTAATTTTACCAGCGACCATTATAATAAAATGCCAATACAGATAATTGGCAAAATGCCAAATATCAGCTCCAATAATCAGCCAGGCTGACAATCTGTTGACCCCTAATGTCAAGAAGTGCACTGTGTTATATATGCATTACTAGTTGTGAGCAGTTTCATGTAGGAACTATTTTCTTTCTACTGAACTACATCCGCCAGCTGTATCACAGCACAGGAGGTGTACATCTACTCATGGATGAGAGATGACAGCGTTAACAGTAATGACATCCTCCTCAGCTGAGCTGTAACACTAGCTAGAGTTAGATGCTTCCTTCTGCCCAGTGATTCAGTTGGCGGGTGTATTACAGTAGACAGAAAATAGTGCCTACATGAAACGACTCACAACAAGGTCTGTGGATTCTCTTGAGTAACTAGATCCTCGCTATTGAGTTTTTCATTTTTTTGGCATGTTAAGCACCGCAAACTGAGTGCCATCTACTTCTATTATATTGGAGAGAAGGCAGACATCGTTAGCCGATATCTCCAACACTCAGCAGCTCACACCAACCAACCTGGATTGATAAATAAGACATCAGGATGAACTGTCCCTTTAACTTCACCCGAAAAGCCTCATTTAGATTCCTCATTGACTCTGCTGGTTTTTCGTTTTCATAGACACATCTAAACGGGCCACAATTTCTTTAGTTTATGATGTGGTTGTTCTATAATCTGTAAGATTACTTCCTGCATAATGACAGTTTGTCATTTTCCATCTTTTCTGATTTTAGGCTGAGAAGGACTCCAAAGAGGAGATCCTGAAAGCTTTCCGCCTGTTTGATGATGACGAGACGGGCAAGATCTCATTCAAGAATCTTAAGAGAGTCGCCAAAGAGCTGGGAGAAAACCTCACAGATGATGAGCTGCAGGTAAATCAGATCATCATGTAACAAAATAATATTGAGACATATGAACACTTGTATTCAACTCTGTCACAAGGGCTGGCTTCCTTACAAAGTCATGACTGCAGTTTTGACTCATGCAAACACAACATTTGCTCATGAATGCTATTGAACTAGCTTGATTTGCATTCTCCATTCTGTTAATCTACTTTTTTATTATGTGTCTCTGAAGGAAATGATAGATGAGGCAGACAGGGATGGAGATGGAGAAGTGAACCAACAGGAGTTCCTGCGAATTATGAAGAAAACCTGCCTGTACTGAAGAAAGGGCATGACATAATGGTCGGTGATGTTGAGGGGACCAGTGGTGGTTTTTCATGTAATGCTGCTCATACATCTAATCTCCCTTTCCTTATTATTGTGTCGTGCCATACATTTCCATTTATAATGAGTCAATCAATCACATACTGCACCGAGAGGAAGCTGTCGTGGTCAAATGCCAAATTATCGTCCTTTGATTTACACGATACATTACATTTGCCAAAAACAGGAAGAGAAGACTCTCTTTCTGGTTTGGAACGCTGCATTCTTTTATGAAGAATACATTGATAATATTAACAATAGCATGTTGATTATTTATTGTCAAGAAATTCTCAGTGCCTATGTCAATATGGTGACAAACACAGTACATTCCAATGCTTTGACTGACGATAACGTGTGTGCATTTAGTTTTATCCATCTGTAGATTATTTGGTTAATACTGGTAATTCCAGTGTTTCATGGTTTGGCTCTTGTAACCGCTGCTGATTGAAGACCCCTGTCTCACCTCAGTGGATTTGTGCCTGTGCCTCCTTCAAAGGGGTGACCCCACTCTCTTTAAAATATGATTGTGTATGTATTTTTCTTGTAGCATCGAGTATTTATCCCTCTGTTGTGTTTAACTTCTCCTCTATATTCTTGAATGTTTTGTACAAATACATAGTGATTTTAATGAGTAGATATACAGCATATAAATGTTTATGGTACAAATTAAATATGTTGAAGCAGTTTGTCCTGTCTTTTATTTTTACTTTATTTTAATGAATCGCAAGAAGATGCTACCCAACCCACTATTTCAAAATATTACATTCAAAGACGCCACAAAAACACCTGCTGCTGTGTTGAGCAGGACGATATCAATCTTGTCATTCAGGCAGCATAAGTAAAACTGTTTGTTTTGTAAAGCAGCTGCCTCGACACTCTTAGAAGTAAAGGTGCTGACTAGAACCATAGGATTCTTTGGTGCATCCATATAGGAGACCTTTTATGTTCCTGGTAAAAACCATCACAAGGGTTTAGGCTCTACCTAAAACCCAAAATAAAGGGTTATACCTAGAACCATTTGGGAAAGGGTTAACCCACATCTCCCTATGAGAGGTTCTACAGACAAACCCACTGTAGTGTAATGATGCCACCCAGAACTCTCAATTACCCCTTTTTCACCAAATTAGCTCTGATTCTTTAACTGGTTTTTGTCAAAAATTGTGGAACCTTGGTACTAAATATCTAACCAACCTGCATTGCCACCAGTTTTGATTAGAACCATTGTAAACAAGGATGTGCCATCAACAAACAATGTGCACAATGCACAGCAGAAGGAAACAGTAGTAGTAAGGTGGCAGATTGCATTGAGTATCTGCAAACTTTTTTGGGGTTACTACAGATTTTTATTTATTTAAAAATGCAAAAACAAGCATGGGCCAGCTATTAATGAGGCCACCGCACGCTCTATTTTTTCCAGTGATTTCTCACTGAACGTCTCTATTGTTGCCTTTTACATCCTCTCTTTCTAACCTGAAGATTATGACATGCCCACTGACATAGTAATGGTTCACATCTCAGGCTGAGAAGAACCTATCTTTTGGCTCCAGCTGGGAGCTGACTTTTCAGGTTCTGAACCAATTTATTTTTTGTTGAAATGCTCTAAAATTAGGTGCAAGGACTGGAACAGAACCCTTTCCATGTAGGCGCTAACAAAAGGGCTCTTTGGATCAAAAGGGTTCTTATTGAAACCCCTAGTCTTACAAAGAAAATTTAAAGAACCCCTTTCCTCAAAAAAAAAGGTTCCTTGTAAATAAATTCCTCTGGGTAGAACCTCAGCCCTTAAGGAAGGGCCCATGTGGAAGTTATTTCTAAGCGTGTAAAACTGTAAATCTAATTTCGATTGTTGACTTTGTTCTTGTGTGCAGCCTGTTGGATCCTTTCCTGCAGCTCCCGTGAGCGGTAGCCATACACCAGAGGGATGAGTGACACCCCGAGGTTGTAGGTGATGGTGGCTGCTATATCGAGAGCATCACTGTGCAGGTAGGCAGGGAGCAGGTAGCTGTCCATGACAAAAGGAACAGAAAAGAGTATGGTCTGAGCTGCCTGGAGGGTCAGAGTTACACAGCCTCTCTTGGTGCAGAGCAGTCCTGTGTGCATGTCCCAGCAGAGCAAGCAGAAGCATCCCAGAATGGTCAGAGAGCAGAGAGGCACCACTACAGCAGTCCCCACAGTGCAGTAAAGAACCAGAGCTGATGTCCCTGACAGGCAGGGTGAAAGGATAAGAGGTCGACAGCGGGGAATGGTAAAATTGACCTGCACGGTGTTGAGGCTCATGCCCAAAGACACACCGCAGAGCACAGCTGATAAGGTCCATATGGCTGCAACAGTTGCTCTCTTCCTGTGAGGGCACATCAACAATTCATAGCGCAGGGGCCACTTGACAGCGACAAATCGGTCCACCGACAGAGCTGTGCTCAGGAAGAGGTCCACCTGCACAAAAAAGGGAAGACATAGAGTAGATGCAGTTTTGCTGTTAACCTGCTGTGTAAAGATTTTAGAAGTCACGTTTTCATTATAGGTGAGTCAGAGGAGGCAGGCTGTGAATTTAGTTCACACTTCTCTCTTTAAGAGGCCTCTTGGTAAATAGAAATGATCCAATTAAACACTGGAGATTTCATCCTATAATATTATGGAGTAAGCATGAAAACCTCAGACAAACAAAATGCCAAATTATTAGCGGATGCACATTATCTATACAATAGCTTAGGGGACAGGTCCATATTTTTTTTAAGTATAGTTTTCAGACAGACTTGAAAAAATGTGAACATTTCTTTTAAACCCAATTCACACTTTTCCAAATCCAAAGGTACAGGAAGCTGCCCTCTCTGAGTGATCTTAGAAAGAGTTGTAACCTCTACTGTTACTAACAGTGCAGTGTGACTAAAACAAATATACATCACAAAAATATGAACATTGTTTTACAAACCAATGAGCAGGCCTGGATAGAAGCACAGAAGATGAAACACTGGGTCACAGGTATACCTCCACTGGAATTTAGGAGAACTGCTTGGATGGTCCAGATGAGCTGCTGAGATGATGATGGTGATCATTTAGCTCTGGGGGCAAATTATCGTCATCTCAGTTGTTAGGAATGGGAATATTGGATTAGCATCAGAGTCAAACAGTGTAGATATACCTGGAGGTTGACACACAAAAGGAGGTGTGTGAGGAGCAGGAAGCGAGTGTGTCTTAGGAGGGACGGCGAGCGCATGATGACCAGGAGTAAAGGAACACTGAGTACAGTGTTCAAGCTGCAGCTCACACACATGGTGACCATCTTCACCAGGTGGTAGATGGTGGTGTTAATCTGTGCCTGGGCCTCCAGTGAGGTCACGTTGCAGTGGATATC